>NW_026947063.1:0-63000 GCF_030014385.1 Trichomycterus rosablanca | reverse complement strand
TACAAGCTCTGTCCTCCCCTGTCCTGATTCTTCTGCTGCTGGTCTTCAGCAGTCCACGATACTCACCCTCCCTCCTCCTCCTAATAGTCTGCCCCCCTGCTGGGATCATCCACCTCACACCTCCACCACTCCCCCACCCATCACCTCTACAGTGAGCCTCACTGCTGACCAGGTGAGAAAACAACTAAAGAGACTCCACACAAACAAGGCTGCAGGACCTGATGGGGTCCCCCCCAGGGTGCTTAAAGCCTGTGCCACCCAGCTTTGTGGAGTACTGCAGTATGTTTTTAATATGAGCCTGAGTCTCCAGAGGGTCCCTGTGTTGTGGAAGACGTCCTGCATTGTTCCTGTTCCGAAGACGCCGCGATCTAGTGACATCAAGGATTACAGGCCAGTAGCACTGACGTCCCACATCATGAAGACCATGGAGAGGCTCATCCTGGATCAGCTCCGGCCCATAGTCCAGCCACTTCTGGACCCCCTCCAGTTTGCCTATCAGCCCCGTCTGGGAGTAGAGGACGCCATCATCTACCTGCTCAACCGAGTCTACGCCCACCTGGACAAGCCAGCCAGCACTGTGAGGGTCATGTTTTTTGACTTCTCCAGTGCATTCAACACCATTCGGCCTGCTCTTCTGGGTGACAAACTGACAGTGATGCAAGTGGACGCCCCCCTCGTGTCTTGGATTGTTGACTACCTAACTGGCAGACCACAGTATGTACGCCTGCAGCACTGTGTGTCGGATAGAGTGATCAGCAACACTGGAGCGCCGCAGGGAACGGTCCTCTCTCCCTTTCTCTTTACCATCTACACCATGGACTTCAGCTACTGCACAGAGAACTGTCATCTACAGAAGTTTTCTGATGACTCTGCAATAGTTGGATGTATCAGAAGGGATGATGAGGATGAGTACAGGGCAACGGTGAAGGACTTTGTTGCATGGTGCGAGCTGAACCACCTGCAGCTCAATGTGACAAAGACAAAGGAACTGGTGGTGGACCTGAGGAGGGTCAAGGCACCGGTGACCCCTGTGTCCATCAGGGGGGTCAGTGTGGACATTGTGGAGGACTATAAATATTTGGGAGTACACATTGACAATAAACTGGACTGGACTAAGAACACTGATGCCCTCTACAGGAAGGGCCAAAGTCGGCTCTATTTTTTGAGGCGCCTGAGGTCCTTCAACATCTGCCGGACTATGCTCAAGATCTTCTATGAGTCTGTGGTAGCGAGTGCTATCCTCTATGCTGTTGCATGCTGGGGAAGCAGGCTGAGGGTGGCAGATGCCAACAGACTCAACAAATTGATCCGCAAGGCCGGTGATGTTGTTGGTGTGGAGCTGGACTCCCTCACTGCAGTGTCGGAGAGGAGGATGCTGTCTAAGCTGCAGGTTATTATGAACAATGGCTCCCACCCACTTTATGACACGGTGATGAGACAAAGGAGCACATTCAGTGCAAGACTCATCATACCAAAATGCACCACAGAGCGCCACAGGAAGTCTTTTCTACCTGTGGCCATCAAACTCTATAATTCCTCCCTTAATGTGTGACATTATGGTTTATCTGTGTAATATTCAGTATTGATATGTGCAATATTCAGTTTTGATATGTGCAATATTCAGTTTTCATATGTGCAATATTCAGTTTTCATACGTGCAATATTCAGTATTAATATGTGCAATGTTCAGTTTTTTCATATGTGCAATATTCATTTTTCACATGGGCAATTATAATAACGTAAGCATTTTAATTATTTAATTGTGTGTATATAACTTTTTAACTAAAAAATTTTCTTCTTTTTTCTTTGTTTTAAGAGAGTAGAGTGTTTATTATTTTGACATAAATGGGTGCTACTGTAAAAAAACTGCAATTTCCCTCTGGGATCAATAAAGTATTCTGAATTCTGAATTCTGAATTAATAAAATAAATCACATGATTGCAAATTAGCAGGAGGGCTTTTTGTTTCTTTATATGGGCACAGAGCTGTCACCCACTGGCAGTAGTCCTTTGCCACAAAGTTAAATAACACTACATTTGCCCCCCCCCCCCCTTAATAACACTACATACTGTATTATGTCACGCTGGTGTGATATAATGGAAAGAGCCATGATTCTGGGGGTCTGGCTGAAAACCTAGTGAGCTGCCTTGCTGCCGACTACCTACCTGATCAGCTGCCTCAGTAGAGAGGATTCTAATAAGACATGGAACTCATAAGGCAGATTATTTAGACGCACGACTATGACAGATTACACCAATTACGTCACTTCAGTCACTTCAGTTAGCCTCAGGTCGTTCAAACCAATGAAATGAAGCGGCACAACTTGCTAGCATGCCGGCTGACGTCTCCCTCCGTGTACTGAAAATGTTTAAACTGTCCCTGACGAGCTCGAATTTACTAATAAACGACTCTTGTGCTCCTTTATATAAATTAAACATCAATGAGAATTTATTTACATTTGAAAAGAACTCCGTTGGTTGCTCCGCATTTCATTCGTCCGCCATGTTTGTAGTTTTTTGTGAGAAAAGTTGTGCCGCACTGAATGCTGGGATTAACTTCAGCACAGAGGAGGCGTCGGACGCTCCCTCGTCATTCAGTCAGATCATCACTCAGAATTAAGGCGCCTCAGTAGGAGCATTTTAAGGGGTCTAAGAATTTAGACACGCCCTCTTCTCAGGAGCGCACATAGAATGATGTAAAATGTGTCTATTTACATTTACGCCATTTAGCAGATGCTTTTATCAAAAGCGACTAACAGTGTAAGCAATTGAGGGTTAAGGGCCTTGCTCAAGGACCTAACAGTGGCAACCTGGCAGTGGTGGGGTTTGAACCAGCAACTTTCTGCTCACTGGTCCAGTACCTTAACCGCTAGGCTACAACTGTCTATGTAGAATCTAGGTTTTCAGACAGACCCTGGAAGCAGCAGGGCCTGAGTATCAGGGTTTGAATCCAGGGGCTCACAAATACAGAAGACACATGGTGTTATATGAACGTAATCACTGGGGTGGACACATGTGGCAACCCTAGTGCCAGTCCCAAGTGCATATTTCGTGGCGGCGCCCCCTATTGGGAGCAGCTGAAAGGAATCATTCATTCACGGTGCCAAGACGTCAGTGCAAGAGAAACAATATTACACACTCACATAAATCATTTACATTCAATAATGTGCACATAGTGACTTTTTTACTATGTTTGTGAGCTGTGAGCTGACATAAAACAGACAGAAGTGGCAAATGTACAAAACCCTTAATTAGGTAAAAGTACAAGAACATATTAAAATACTCTAATAAAAGCTTAATTATTCCAGCTAAATATTTTATAATCACACTAAAACAGAGTATCAGTAATTGGTTACCTCCGACCTCTTGGGACGGGGGATCCTGCTGAGTGGAGCCATTGTGCAGCTCGATTGCAGAAATTTTTCATAGGGGTGGCCAGATGGGGCCACTGAAGATCTTGGGGTGGCACACCAAAACGAAAAACCAGAACTACATTTCAGGAAGTCTGTTACTGTAGTATACAGACAAGTTGATGACTAATTATCTGATGTGCATAGACTCAGTTTCCTCGGCTTCTTCCCGTTAGTGGTCGCCGGTGGATCATGATCCGCATGATTGATTTGGCACAGTTTTTACGCCGGATGCCCTTCCTGACACGACCCTCCCTATTTATCCGGGCTTGGGACCGGCACTACAATGCGCTGGTTTATTCATCCTAGTGGCTCGGTACCTATAGGACAATTCAGTATCTCCAATTAGCCTGGCTGCATGTTTTTGGACTGTGGGAGGAAACTGGAGCTCCCGGAGGAAACCCACGCAGACACGGGGAGAACATGCAAACTCCACACAGAAAGGACCCGGACCGCTCCACCTGGGGATTGAACACAGGACCTTCTTGCTGTGAGGCGACAGTGCTACCCACTTAGCCACCGTGCCGCCCATCTGATGTGCATAGACTAATACGGTACAATTAACATTTTACTGTACAACTACAATCCGGAGTGTGATACAGCAATGGCGGTTGGCTGCCTGCATTTTTATTTTTACATGAACTATTGTAAAAATATACATTATTGACTGAAATGTACAGCACCTAATGAAACATATCAGAAAGAAGCATATTATGCATATGTGAATCAATCCTCCGTGGGCGGTGCCACTGGTCGGGAGGAGAAAAAAAGATCTTAAACAAAATGAAATTTGCTTCTACAGAGTGAAAGTCGTGTCAGAAAGTGTTTGGCCGGAATGAAATTTGAAAATGGCTTCAGATCTGATTACTGCAGGACAGATAGCTTCCATCCAGCGCCTCCGTGCCCTCCGTCACCCCTCTAAATCCAAAAGAGTGGACCCTGTCCGAGCGCGAATGAGTTCACGACCTTTAGACGAGATCAATCATTTCTGTTTCTAGATCTGGACAGGTCTTGTTTAGTGCTGATTGAACTGCAGCAGAGAATTAGACATGAAGTAGAAAGAGGGGGCGGCACTGTGGCTCGGTGGGTAGCACTGTGGCCTCACAGCAAGAAGCTCTTGGGTTCGATGGGGAGTTTGCATGTTCTCCCCATGTCTGTGTGCGTTTCCTCCAGGAGCTCCGGTTTCCTCCCACAGTCCAAAAACATGCAGTCAGGTTAATTGGAGACACTGAATTGCCCTATAGGCATATGTGTGTGTGTGTGTGTGTGTGTATTTGTGTTTCTGCCCTGCACTGGCGCCCCGTCCAGGGTGTTACTGTGTTCCCTGTGCCCATTGACAACCCCCTTCCTTCATGGCCCTAATTGGATAAGCGAGTGAGTGAAGAGAGGGTGTTAGGGCGCATTCACATGAGAACCTGATTGAAGTTTGACCCAGTTTGCCGCTGACCTTTTCAAAGCTCCTCCAATGAGAAACACTGTACACTTGATATGACACTGTAAAAGCGACTCGAATCATACGAACAACTTAACGTGGCTTGTTGTACTAATACAGCAAGTGATGAATTTCATTAGTGGAGAGAATTTATGAGCAGATAAACACAGATACATGTGGAGCTGTAACGCTGGATATGATGCTTATTCCACACTAATGCAGATTCAGCTCATATTCACACTTTGAGGATGTTTTACTGCACCACTCACAAAGCAGCGTTTTGCGCAGAGGCTCACAGTTTTGCCACTTCTCAGTTGTGATAACCTTCATAGCGCATGTAGACAAATATTTAGTGGTGTACGTGATGATATTTGATGCTTCATCCACTTTCCCTGAAGCTTCCCTGTTGTAAAACGTAATATAGATGAAGACAAAATGAAGACAGCTGATATCTGACATCTATTAATTATTTTATTTACAGTGTATTTTGGATTTTTGGTGAATAAAGACCATTTTACCAAAAAAGCACAACTGTGCAAAACTACACCAAGCACAACATGGCAAAGTGTTAAGTATTACACTCTCTGTGGCAGTGGGTAGCGCTGTCAGGTCTGGACAATGGACAATATGTGGACAATGAACTGAATCTAATAATTGAATGACTTAAACCCCAGTTTATTTATTGTGACTCACTTGCACATAGAGGCAATTTAGACGAGCAATTTCACATCCTGGATGGCGCAGCAAGAAGATCATGGGTTCCATTCCCCAGCTGGGGGGCCAGGCATGTTCTCCCAGTGTCGGATCAATAAGTATTGTAAATATATCTGAGCAGACCTAACCCAGTCAGTGTGGACAGACCTCTAATCCATTGCACACTCATATAAACTTCCACCTAAAGGAGAATTCCACCTACTGCCATGCTTTTAAGACATCAGAGAGAAACAAACCACATCAGAGGTGGAGAGAACATGCTGGGCTGATCACAGACAGTGACCGGAGGCGGTAATCGTACCCATTTCATCATGACTCTGAAAGCTGCGTCATCCCACCACCCCTCTCCAGTTATTCAGACCATTTCCTCAGCACTGAGGTCAGTTCAGGACGGACAGTGACTCAACACCAGATATGAGAAATTCAAACCCAGTCTCTGTTATGCTTCTTTTGCTTTCACAGCACAGCCACGGACTTACAGACGAACCTCCTGTATTGGAAAAAAAACGAACTTTATAAGACATAAATAAAAATATATATATCCTTCTTAGTGAAGGAAACAGAATCACAACCTTCAGAAATCAATAGTTCCAGCAGAAATGTGCTCTTCCGCCCATAATGTGCTCTCAGAACAACATGAGACATCCAGAACCGACAGAAAATCACACTAACTGAGTTATACATCTCACTGGTTCAGCTGATATTTCATTTAATGGTATGGAAGTCTGTAATGGGGCAAAAATTAGTCCACAACTTCTTATTCCTTTATCAGGATTTACAGCGATGCCAGGACGTGATGCCAGGACACAATGTCAGGACACAATGTCAGGACATGACACAAATACAGGGACTACAATACAATTATTGGTGGCACAGCGGGATATTCCACTAGCACACCAGCGCCGAGATCCTGAACTCCTCGGTGTTGCCACTGGTCAGCTGGGCGCCATCTAGCGGGCAGAATTGGCAGTGGCTAATTGACTGCAGTGACACTGACATGGTGGTGGTGTGTTAGTGTGTGTTGTGCTGGTATAAGTTGATCAGACACAGCAGCGCTGCTGGAGTTTTTAAATACCGTGTCCACTCACTGTCCACAGTCCTGATCGTTCATCTATTGCTGCTGTTTGAGTCGGTCATCTTTTAGACCTTCATCAGTGGTCACAGGACGCTGCCCACGGGGCGCTGTTGGTTGGATATTTTTGGTTGGTGGACTATTCTCAGTCCAGCAGTGACAGTGAGGTATTTTAAAACTCCAGCAGTGCTGCTGTGTCTGATCCACTCATACCAGCACAACACACACTAACACACCACCACCATGTCAGTGTCACTGCAGTGCTGAGAATGATCCACCACCTAAATAATACCTGCTCTGTGGTGGTCCTGACCATTGAAGAACAGCATGAAAGGGGGCTAACAAAGCATGCAGAGATACAGCTGGACTACAGTCAGTAATTGTAGAACTACAAAGTGCTTCTATATGGTAAGTGGAGCTGATAAAATGGACAGTGAGTGTAGAAACAAGGAGGTGGTTTTACTGTTATGGCTGATCAGTGTATACATGTAAAGCTATAAATGTACAGATATACAACATTATAGTACAGTACATCTTGACGCTAACTCCTCCCCCTCTGCAGACTTTTTGTCACTGTTGAATTGTTTTGATCTCCAGCAGTATGTAACTTTTCCAACACATAAACAAGGCCACATTCTAGATCTCATATGTGCAACTGGAAACGTTATCAGTAATGTGTCTGGTCATATTACTGGTGTTTCATTTCCTATCGTAATTATTCCGCTATCAGTCCTCAATCTCTCATGGCTACTCTGGAACACTCAAACTTTATCAGTATTACTTCTGTATGCTCACCGGTGGAGGCTGTCTCACTTTACCATCAATCGATGGCATCTGCCATTGAGGTCTTAGCTCCGGTGAAAACTGGGTATGTTCCACGGTCTCACTCTTCTCCCTGGTTCTCCCCGGAGCTATGTGTATTTTTTCTTCACTTCTTGACGTGGGCACTAAAACTTCACTTTCCTCCTTCACAAACTCTCCCCTCCTCATTGGGAATGTTTCCATCACACCTTCTGACTGGGTACGAAATCTTGGTGTTCTGTTTGACCCTACGCTTTCTTTCGGACCTCATGTGAAATCACTATCCAAATCAGCCTTTTTTCACCTTCGCAACATTACTCGTCTCCGTCCCTTTCTTTCTTTTGAGGTGGCGGAAACACTGATACACGCTTTCGTCACCAGCCGTCTGGACTACTGCAATTCCTTATTGCATGGGCTTCCCGCCAAAACCCTCAGTCCCCTGCAAACTATACAAAATGTGGCTGCTAGGGTCCTGACATTTACCCGAAAGTTTGACCACATCACCCCTGGTCCTCACTTTTAAAGCACTTCATGGTCTCGCCCCCGCCTATCTTACTAAACTTCTCACACGTCACACACCATCACGCAGACTAAGGTCGTCAGACACAAATCAGCTTTCCGTTCCTAGATGTAGGATGTCCACTATGGGCGGCAGATCCTTCAGCGTTGCCGCCCCAACTCTCTGGAACTCGCTGCCCCCGACTCTCCGCTCTCTCTCTTCTCTTTCTGTTTTTAAGGTGTCTCTAAAGACCCATCTCTTCTCACAACATTTTCATTCTACCTCCTGAACCTATATTTCTAACCTATCCTCACACACTTTTTTTTTTTGTTGTTTTTATTTTTTATTTTTTTGGTTACCGCTCTATTACTGTACAGCGACCTTGAGCTTGGTTAAAGGCGCTATATAAGTTGAACTCATTATTATTATTATTATTTACTTCGGGGTTCAACTTCGGATTCAGAAGGGCCCGCACAGGTGTCTGACAAGGTGTCTGTTGCCATCTTGAGATTTCAGCGCCAGTTTATTTTCTATCCCAGAATTCGTAACGAATGTTATTTAAAATGTAGCGAATTACAATTCTTAATACAAAACATACTTAAGTAAAAGTAAAATTACAGGCTGTAAAATCTACTTTAAAAAGTACAAGTACACGAAAAACTACTCAATTACAGTAACGCGAGTAAATGTAATTCGTTACTTTCCGCCTCTGCTAAACAGGCTAAACAGAATTAAACAAAGGCTAAACAGTGTAAACAGACTAAACAGTAAACAGTACTAAACAAAGGCTAAACAGGGATAAGAGGGCTAACAAACACAGGCTAAACAGGCTAACTAGACAGAACAGAGCAAAACAGGCTAAACAAGACTAAAAACTAACAGGCAAATGCTAAACAGGAAATAACAGAGTTAAACAAGACTAAACAGGACTAAAAGACAAAGGCAAGACAGATAAAAGACAAAGGCAAAAGACAAGCAGAGTGTACGGCAAAAACCAAACAGACAGAGTCACCAGAAATCAGACAGAGTTACCAGAATCATCTCCAACCAGCCTTTCCCAGAGCCTCTCTTTAATACCCAGCTAATGGGGCTAATTAGCTCAGGGAACCAATCACGAGAGGGGAGCTGGCTGAAGACTGAGGAGAGAAGGGCGTGGCACACTGGAGCACACAGAGGCTCAAAGTGTGACACAAATAATGCATTTTACAAACTTGGTAGGCTACTTCAAAGACATGCAAGCAAAAATAATTAGTCCTTTATAATGTACTGTAATTACTGATCTGTACATTTTAAGATATTCATTTGTACGTCATGATGGTTTAACTGCTTTATTATTTGTAAAATGCTAAACATCATCTGCTTATCCTGTGTTTTGGGCGTTTTTCATGCATTTTGGCTGAAAATTACTGTCGCAATCTGGCAACCCTGCCCATAGTAGCTCAGTGTTGTCTTAAAAAACAAAAACAAAACACGAATCAACAGAAGAACGTTCATTTGTAGTTCTAAACATATTTAGTAGTTCTAACATATTTTTGTCTCTCCCACGATGTTATTTCTCTCTTCTACAGCGTCAATTACATGCAAATGAAACTTATGCAAATTAGGCGATGATGTCATTTAGCGACTTCTAGCGACTTTTAGGACAGCCAATAGCTACTTTCCTTACTGAGGAGTTAGCAACACTGCTCGTATGGAGCTTGATGCTGCTTTTTTTATCCTTTAAAGTTCACCTGGTTACATTTTGAGCCAGTTTGCCGCAGCGCCTAAAAAAAGATGAACTGTGTGATATGACGTGATAAAAGTGACCCGGACACAACGAAAAACACTTAACGTGAAAGATAAAACGTAACGCTTGTTGTACTAAAACGACGACCGATGAATTTGGGCAGTACAGAGTGTTTATAACCAGTACAGTGCGTTTATAACCAGTACAGAGCTCGTATAACCAGTACAGTGCGTTTATAACCAGTACAGAGCTCGTATAACCAGTACAGAGCGTTTATAACCAGTACAGAGTCAGGGCGCATCACCCTGCTATGAGAGGCCACAGATATCAGGGAAGCGTCTCCATAAAAGGGTGAACATGGTCTTCAACAATGCTTAGGTAGGAGCTCCGTATCAGAGTAACATCCACATGGATGGCAGGACCCGAGGTTTCCCAGCAGAACGTCCACAGGAGCTCGTCTGTTGGATCGGACCACACGGGCCAGCCTTCGCTCCCTACGTGCATCAGTGAGCCTTGGTGCTCATGACCCTGTCGCCGGTTTACCACTGTCCCTTCCTTGGAGCACTTTTGATAGATATTGACCCCTGCAGACCAGGATCCAAACGTGCATCCATTTTTCTGCTTCTAACATCAACTAACTGCTGGTGCTGTAGTGAAGAGATAATCAGTGTTATTCACTCCAGCTGTCAGTGGTCATAATGTTATGCCTGGTCGGTGTGTGTGTGTGTGTGTGTGAGTGTGTGTGTGTGTAAATACGTATATGGTAATAGAATTGATTGCCTTTATTTGTCATGTATACATGTACAGGTGTGCAGTATTCCAGCTGTTACGCCCCTGGAGCAAACAGGGTTAAAGGTCTTGCTAAAAGGCAGAACTGGGATTCGAACCCTCAACCTTTCGATTAATAGGGCCCGAAGCTCCTCCCACTGTCCCGCTCTACACTAGAGGTTAATGATGCTGAGAGCAGCAGTGATGATGATCAGCACCACTCTCAGCTACATGCACACATTGTGACATCATCATCATGACATCACCACACTCCAAACCTCTGGTATAAATAGCCGCGTTTCGTGTGTTTGTGCTCATTTGATCTGAGACGCCGAGACAGTAAGCAGCATGAACATGTTCTCCTGTTGGACTTCTCCATCTGACGATGACGAGCCGCACAGGCGGGTAAACGAACCGGAGAAGAAGGTAAAGAAGAGAAAATGGTGGCAGAGACACCAGAAGGTGGAGATGCAGGACGTGGAGGGTGGGGAGGGAAGCGGGGTAAAGGGTGAAGAGATGGGGCAAGGAGTGGAGCAGAATGTTTTAGAGGACCAGGCAGACCAAATACCAAAGATGGAGAAGCAGGTGGTTCTGGGAAAAACCAAACCTGAGAAGAAAGTAAAGAAGAGAAAATGGTGGCAGAGACGCCAGAAGGTAGAGATGCAGGACGTGGAGGGTCAGGAGGGAAGCAGGGTAAAGGGTGAAGAGATGGGGCAAGGAGTGGGGCAGAATGTTTTAGAGGACCAGGCAGAACAAATACCAAAGATGGAGAAGCAGGTAAAGAAGAGAAAATGGTGGCAGAGACGCCAGAAGGCAGAGATGCAGGTGGCCTCACGGGACCTGGTGGAAGAACCAGAGCAGGTCGTCCTAAAGGACCAGAGGAGGGAACCAGTAAACAAGGTGGTTTTGGTTTCTGAGATTGAGATGAAGAAGTTAGAGCAGGTGGACCCAGTGGAGCAGGTGGACCCAGTGGAAAAAACAGACCAGGTTGTGAAGAAGGCCAAGAGGCAGGTGGACCCAGTGGAAAAACCAGACCAGGTCATGAAGAAGGTAGAGAGGCAGATGGCCCCGCTGAACCTGGTTGAAGAACCAGAGCAGGTCATCCTAATAAACCAGTGGAAGGAACATGTAAAAAATAGGGTTCGTTTCATAGAGAATGAGATAAAGAAGGCCGAGAGGCAGGTGGACCCAGTGGAAAAACCAGACCAGGTCGTGAAGAAGGCCGAGAGGCAGGTGGACCCAGTGGAAAAACCAGACCAGGTCGTGAAGAAGGTCGAGAGGCAGGTGGACCCAGTGGAAAAACCAGACCAGGTCGTGAAGACGGTAGAGAGGCAGATGGCCCCGCTGAACCTGGTGGAAGAACCAGAGCAGGTCATCCTAATAAACCAGTGGAAGGAACATGTAAAAAATAGGGTTCGTTTCATAGAGAATGAGATAAAGAAGGCCGAGAGGCAGGTGGACCCAGTGGAAAAACCAGACCAGGTCGTGAAGAAGGTCGAGAGGCAGGTGGACCCAGTGGAAAAACCAGACCAGGTCGTGAAGAAGGCCGAGAGGCAGATGGACCCAGTGGAAAAACCAGACCAGGTCGTGAAGACGGTAGAGAGGCAGATGGCCCCGCTGAACCTGGTGGAAGAACCAGAGCAGGTCATCCTAATAAACCAGTGGAAGGGACATGTAAAAAATAGGGTTCGTTTCATAGAGAATGAGATAAAGAAGGCAGAGAGGCAGGTGGACCCAGTGGAAAAACCAGACCAGGTTGTGAAGAAGGTAGAGAGGCAGGTGGACCCAGTGGACACAGTGTTAAAACCAAAGCAGGTAGGAAAGAACCAGATTGAAATAAAGAAGCCAAATTTAGAGGAGAAAATGGTCCTCAAAAACCTGGAGAGGATGGAGAACAAAAGGCTGGAGAAGCAGGTGCTTCAGATGGACCAGATGACAAAGGTAGAAGAACGAGCGGATCAGGTAGGTTTGAAGACTAAGGTTAATAATCCTGAGGAGCAGGTGGGTCTACAGGACAGGCGGGTGGTTCTTGTGAACCGGGTGAAGGAACCAGACAGGGATGAAGCACCTGAGCACCAGTGGACAGAACTGGAGGAGCCAGCAGCTTTGGAGCACCAAACATGGAAAGTGAAGGAGCAGAACCTGGATAGAGGATGCACTGAAGGTACATTTGAGGGATTTTATAGATGGATGGTGGTGATCTGATGAAGGTGAACGTTACAAACTGAATCAGGTTGCATTTCTCCATCAGATCCACTGAAGAACATCTCTGAGGTGTCCTCAAACAAACCGGACCACGAGCAGCTGCAGGACGACGTTCTTGTTTCCCCCATCGTCGAAGCCCAACCTGGAGAGTCCGGGGCTCTGATGGAGAGCGCGTGTGAAGATGAAGGTCTGGTTTAAATTCAGAAATACACGTTATACACGCTAGGTGGAGTAACGCTGGAGTTTCCTGTAACACGTGTGCATGTCGGCTCTGTGTTGCTGTGTAGGTGTCCCGATGCCCAAGTCGAGGAGAACCAGCCTGAGAACCAAACGGTTCCAGTTCTTCAACGTCTGAAGCTGAGGTGGTGACGATCCAGAGATCATCCAATCACACGCCGACTTTTCCAACATCAAAATAACAATAAAGTGCCTTCATTAACATGTTGGTCGGTTTGATTTTGTGTACGTTGGGTATTGAGGGTTGGACCGATGAAGATCCAATCGCTCCGATCCCCCTTTTCCACCGACGTGGAATGGTTCCGGTTCTAGTTCCAGATAAAAGAGGTTCCAGACAGCGAACTAGCGTCTAATCTGGCACCATAGAATACTGGGTTTTTCAGCCCGAACCGTGGCGTCATCTGTGGGCGTGTCAAGTGTAGAGGTGTGGGGGCTGTGCTGGTGTCTTGTATGCAGTGTTGCCAATTTATCCACTTTGTCGCTGTATTTAGCGACTTTTTAGACCCCTCTAGCGACTTTTTTTGTTCTTCAAAAAAGCTTGCCAGATTTTGCGATTTTGTTGGAAATTGGCAGGGAAAAACACACTTTGGCAGGTTTGTAATCATTTTGGCGGCTTAAAATGTGAGTAAAAAAAAATATTGCTTTCTAAAGCAGGTGGAATATAAACAGGTCTCCAACCCGTTGTCAAGAGTTTAATGGACAGGTTATTCTTTCCTGTCCTAGACACTGTTGCCACACCCATTAAAACAGTGATTCAAATGTTAGACAAGTGATTTGAGTTCAATATGAAGGGAAGCAGGTCTCGTACATATAACCTCTCATATGTACGAAAGGTTCAACTTTCATTGCTGGCAAGTTTATTTTTATTTACTTGCAAAGGTTTGTGTGTCCTATCATAAACTGTAACGATATGTGGGCGATGATGGGCGAGGAAGGGGCGGACACACACGCAGAGATGTAAATGAACCAACATATATTTAAAAATAACAAAGACAAAAGACAGGTAGAGACTTCCGGTGACGTCACGTTGATGGTAACAGCGTAAAACTAAAGCTCCGTCCAACTGAACAATAAATTCCTAACAAAACGATCAAAAACTGGGCAAAAACATAATATATTATGACATCGTCTTACCGAAGCAAGAGCTCCACTAGACAGGAGAAAGTGAAAGAGACGAACGAAAACGCGAAGCAACAAAACCAAACTCCGGTGAGTGATGGGGCTAATGCTAACGCTAACGCTTGTACATGCGACTCCGAGTCAAAAATATTAGCTGAACTGGAGAAAATGCGGTTGGAGAATCGGGAAGGACATGAACAGACAAAGCTTTCGTTGATAAAACTGGAATTATCAATAAAAGAACTGAAAGCTGAAATGACAAAACTCAAGAAAAGAACCACGGAGGCAGAAAGCCGTATAAGTGCTGTGGAGGATAACGGGAGGAGATATGAAAATGCAATCAGGTACCTGCTACTGCGAGAGATTAACCTGACGGCCAGGTGTGAGGACTTACAGAATAGGTCAAGACGTAACAATTTGAGAATTTACCGAGTGCCAGAAGGGAGTGAGGGAAAAGATGTGAAGGTGTTCGTGAAAGAACTTATTCAAACAGCACTCCAGCCAATGCCAGAGGTTAATTTACAAATAGAGAGAGCCCATCGTTCTCTAACAGACAAACCACAAAACCCCAATGCCGCTCCGAGGTCTCTAATAATTAAGTTCGTGGACTACTCAGTGAAAGACGCAATTCTGAGACAAGCATGGAACCAAAAACAGGTCCTCTACAAAACAGAGCAGATATACTTTGACCATGACTACTCCCCAGAGTTACAAAAGAAGAGAATACAGGTACGGGCTGTAATTAAACAGCTTAAACAGAAAAGTATCAAGGCAAAGTGCATCTATCCAGCACAGCTAAAACTGTCCACGGTGTCCGGTGAAAAGACGTACCCGACCCTCACAGATGTTTATCAGGAACTTCAAGAGCTTGGCATACAGGTTCGTGTGGATGAGCGGGAGCAGATGGAGAAGGAACTGGGCCAGCACCAATGGAGCAACACGGGAAGGAGACGAGGGAAAATACTTAGCCAACTTAAAAAACTACAATGCTCAATAGCTATGATTCAAGAGACCCATTTGTCAGAGAAAGAACATTTAAAACTTAAAAGAGAATGGGTGGACCAGGTATACAGCGCCGCATTTAAAAATGGTAGGAAAAGGGGGGTGGCCTTCCTTTTCAATAAATCAGTTTATTTTAACCATGAAAAAACATTTGAAGACAAAGAGGGTAGGTATGTGATGGTAATAGGAACTATAGGAGGCGCTAAAATAACAATAGTTAATTTGTATGCTCCAAACGAAGACTGTGGATATTTTTTTTAAAATATAGCATCTATACTAGCAGACAATGCAGAGGGGACTATTTTAGTAGGTGGGGACTTTAATTGTGTGTTGAGACAAACCATGGATAGACTTCCAATAGAAGTAGGACCTATGTCCAAAAAATCTAAAACTCTTCAAACACTGATGGGTGAAATGGGCTTGGTGGATATCTGGCGTCAGCTACACCCGAAAGAAAAGGACTTTACTTTTATGTCACAGGTACATGGTAGTTATTCTAGATTGGATATGTTTTTAATATCGGGAACAGACCTATATAGGGCTAGTGAGTGTCATATAGAACCAATCACTTTATCAGATCATGCTCCCTAAAGATAAAATTTGGACCAAGTAAACAGTTTAGATACTGGAGACTTAATGTCTCATTATTAAATAATGAAACAACCCAACAAGAAATACGTACAGCCTTAACAGAGTATTTTTTCTCTAATGATAATGGTACTGTTTCCCCCTCTATTCTCTGGGAGGGGGCGAAAGCAGTAATGAGAGGTAATATTATTGCCATCTCTTCAAAGTTAAAAAAGCAGAGATTGGCTAAACAGATTGAATTGGAGAGGGAAATAAAGAGACTAGAAATAGAACATCGGCAATTAAAAAATCAGAAGGTATTTGATTTATTAAAAGAAACTAGACAAAAATTGGATGACCTTTTAACCTACAAAACAGAGGGAGCATTGCGATTTATAAAAAGGAAATACTATGAAATGGGTAGCAGAGCAAGTCGCCTGTTGGCATTTCAGCTGCGTAAAGCCCAATCTAATAGAATAGTACACAGGATAAAATGTCCAGATACTGATCAGATGTTGACTCAACCAAAAGATATTACAGAAGCCTTTGCTACATATTATAGAAGGTTGTATAAAGAGGAAGAAATGCCTAATAAGAAAGAAAAAATCATAGCCTTTTTCAATTCAGTAAATCGAACTAAATTAACAGTAGAGGAGGCCAGTACGATGACACTACCCATTACAGAAGAAGAAATCAAAGACACTATTGTCAAACTCAAAAATAATAAGTCCCCAGGGGCAGGTGCTTCCCTGGAGAATATTATAAATTCTTTGTAAATGAGTTAACTCCAGTTTTATGTAGAGTATACAACTACACTCTCACAGAAGGAAGCCCACCAGGGTCGTGGTTAGATGCAATAATAAGTGTTATTCCAAAGGATAACAAAGATCCAAATCTATGCATGTCCTATCGCCCAATTAGCTTACTCTGTGTAGATCTCAAAATTCTGACCTCCATTATAGCAAATAGAATACAAAAACATATCAACAAACTTATAAAGCCAGATCAGACCGGTTTTATTAATAACCGACAGGGAGTTGATAATGTTAGGAGGGCCCTAAACCTACAATCAATAGCAGTCAAAAGGGACACCTCATCAATGCTCCTCAGCCTAGATGCGGAGAAAGCATTTGACAGGGTTGATTGGACATTCCTAAAAGAGACCCTTAGCTATACGGGCTTTAACTATACATTTGTTAAATGGATTGAAATGTTCTATAAAAATCCTAGATCTAGAGTGAGAGTAAATGGACATTGCTCTGAGTTTTTCTCTTTGGGACGTGGTACACGTCAGGGAGACGCATTGTCACCTTCCTTATTTGCACTTAGTATTGAACCATTGGCTGAATTGATAAGAAATAATCCCCTCATACAGGGAATAACTGATAAAGATAAGGATCAACACAAGTTAGCCCTCTTCGCAGATGATATATTATTATTCCTAGAAAACCCGGTTGCCTCCATACCCGCCCTCTTACACAGTCTTAATGAATACAGTGCAGTGTCAGGATATAAGGTCAATACAGACAAATCTGAAGCAATGATGACAGTCGGAGAATGGCCCTCTCAACTAGATAACCTGGTGTCTTTTAGAAGACCTAAAAACGGCTTTAGATATCTTGGTGTTGTCCTTACACCTAAAACAACACAATTATTCTCTTCAAATTATGACAAATTGATTAAAGAAATTAAAAAAGATCTAACCAGATGGGATACACTACCCCTATCACTCTTAGGCAGGATAGAGTCAGTGAAAACTTTTTATTTCAGTCCCTACCTATTTCAGTACCACAAACTACTTTCCAGTTGTTAGGGAAATTGATATCAAGATTTATTTGGCAAAACAGGAGACCAAGAATCCGACTAAAAACGTTGATGGCATCAAAAGATAAAGGGGGTCTGAGTTTTCCTTAACCTAAAACTCTACTATTGGGCGGCTCAGCTCCGAGCAATAGTGGTATGGATGGTAAATGATCTGGAGATTAGATGGATCTCTATTGAACAGAACTCTATGCCAGGAGTACCACTATCTACTCTTCCATATCTTAATCAACAGTCTTGGAAAAAATTAAAAATAAATAATATATGGATCAAACACACATTGAAAGTATGGGCTTTGGTCCAAAAGCAATTAAAGGGAGCTGCAGTTCTGTCGCGCGCTATGCCCATTGTAGGAAACATTGAGTTTCCTCCTTCCATGTGGGACGGTACATATAAAAGATGGGCTGAAAATGGGCTGAAAACAATTAACCAATTGATTTATGGGAATATATTTAAATCGTTCTCACAACTCCAGGACAAATTTGCCCTACCCCCAAGTGACCTATATAGATATTTACAAATTAGACACTATATTACAAAAAATACAGACTGGAATATTATTAAAAGAGAACCAACTAATATAGAAACCCACTTTATAAATGTGTTTGAACACCCTGCAACAACAAAAAAACAAATATCTCATATTTACAAAAGACTAATGACGGATTTCCAAGATAACACCTTAAATATTAAAGGACGATGGGAATTGGAACTGAATACAGTGTTGGATGATGAAGTTTGGGAAAATATATGTTCCAGATGTCACAGGGGGATTGGGAGCCAGCTATGGAAAGAGTTTGATTGGAAGGTTAAAATGAGGTATTTCCGGACACCATTGGTTACGTGTGTTTTTAAAAATAATGCTACGAATAAATGCTGGAGAAAGTGTGGTATGGTCGGAGACCATACCCATATCTTTTGGGATTGTCCAAAAATTCAGCACGCCATAGAGATGGCTCTAAATATAGAGCTTATAATGGCGATAAAACCCAAACCAAACCAAAAATTCGGGCATTCTGGAACAATGTTAAACAGGTGATAGAGAAAATCCTGGAGCTTCAGATTCCCCTGGACCCACTACTCTTCTTGTTGGAAGTATTACCTGATTATATGTTTTCCACTGATCAGTGTTATATAATACATGTTTTGTTGATGATTGCAAGAAAAATAATTACTATTAATTGGATGAAACCTGATCGGATGAAACCCCCCACCATTGGTCAATGGTTGCAGAAAGTCAAGGATGTTTATATGATGGAGCACATGACTGCACAGCTGCAATTAAAACTACCGATTTTTATAAGAAGATGGACACCTTTGATTACTTATCTCAATTAGATGGCCCTGTCTATGTTTCCTTCCTTTTTATTTATGTATGTGTGTGTATATATAGGTGTGTATGCATGGGTATGTACTGTATATATGTATGTATATGTATATGTAGGTATATGTATGGATATACAGTGTATCACAAAAGTGAGTACACCCCTCACATTTCTGCAGATATTTAGGTATATCTTTTCATGGGACAACTGACAAAATGACACTTTGACACAATGAAAAGTAGCCTGTGTGCAGCTTATATCTTCTTCTTCTTCTTTCGGCTTTTTTTCCCTTTTTCCGGGGTCGCCACAGCGAGTCATCCTCATGATCGGTCATTGATTTGGCACAATCTTTACGCCGGATGCCCTTCCTGACGCAACCCTCCCTAATTTATCCGGGCTTGGGACCGGCACTACAATGCACTAGTGCATCTAGCGGCTAGGTATCTATAGGACAATTCAGTGTTTCCAATTAACCTGGTGGCATGTTTTTGGACTGTGGGAGGAAACCGGAGTACCCGGAGGAAACCCACGCGGACACGTGGAGAACATGCAAACTCCGCACAGAAAGGTCCCGGACCGCCCCACCTGGGGATTGAACCCAAGACCTTCTTGTTGTGAGGCGACAGTGCTACCCACTAAGCCACCGTGCCGCCCTCTGTGTGCAGCTTATATAAAAGTGTAAATTTATTCTTCCCTCAAAATAACTCAATATACAGCCATTAATGTCTAAACCACCGGCAACAAAAGTGAGTACACCCCTTAGTGAAAGTTCCTGAAGTGTCAATATTTTGTGTGGCCACCATTATTTCCCAGAACTGCCTTAACTCTCCTGGGCATGGACTTTACCAGAGCTTCACAGGTTGCCACTGGAATGCTTTTCTACTCCTCCATGACGACATCACGGAGCTGGCGGATATTCGAGACTTTGCGCTCCTCCACCTTCCGCTTGAGGATGCCCCAAAGATGTTCTATTGGGTTTAGGTCTGGAGACATGCTTGGCCAGTCCATCACCTTTACCCTCAGCCTCTTTAATAAAGCAGTGGTCGTCTTAGAGGTGTGTTTGGGGTCATTATCATGCTGGAACACTGCCCTGCGACCCAGTTTCCGGAGGGAGGGGATCATGCTCTGCTTCAGTATTTCACAGTACTTATTGGAGTTCATGTGTCCCTCAATGAAATGTAACTCCCCAACACCTGCTGCACTCATGCAGCCCAAGACCATGGCATTCCCACCACCATGCTTGACTGTAGGCATGACACACTTATCTTTGTACTCCTCACCTGATTGCCGCCACACATGCTTGAGACCATCTGAACCAAACAAATTAATCTTGGTCTCATCAGACCATAGGACATGGTTCCAGTAATCCATGTCCTTTGTTGACATGTCTTCAGCAAACTGTTTGCGGGCTTTCTTGTGTAGAGACTTCAGAAGAGGCTTCCTTCTGGTGTGACAGCCATGCAGACCAATTTGATGTAGTGTGCGGCGTATGGTCTGAGCACTGACAGGCTGACCCTCCACCTTTTTAATCTCTGCAGCAATGCTGACAGCACTCCTGCGCCTATCTTTCAAAGACAGCAGTTGGATGTGACGCTGAGCACGTGCACTCAGCTGCTTTGGACGACCAACGCGAGGTCTGTTCTGAGTGGACCCTGCTCTTTTAAAACGCTGGATGATCTTGGCCACTGTGCTGCAGCTCAGTTTCAGGGTGTTGGCAATCTTCTTGTAGCCTTGGCTATCTTCATGTAGCGCAACAATTCGTCTTTTAAGATCCTCAGAGAGTTCTTCGCCATGAGGTGCCATGTTGGAACTTTCAGTGACCAGTATGAGAGAGTGTGAGAGCTGTACTACTAAATTGAACACACCTGCTCCCTATGCACACCTGAGACCTAGTAACACTAACAAATCACATGACATTTTGGAGGGAAAATGACAAGCAGTGCTCAATTTGGACATTTAGGGGTGTAGTCTCTTAGGGGTGTACTCACTTTTGTTGCTGGTGGTTTAGACATTAATGGCTGTATATTGAGTTATTTTGAGAGAGGAATAAATTTACACTGTTATATAAGCTGCACACAGACTACTTTTCATTGTGTCAAAGTGTCATTTTGTCAGTGTTGTCCCATGAAAAGATATACTTAAATATCTGCAGAAATGTGAGGGGTGTACTCACTTTTGTGATACACTGTACATACAATTAGGAACACAATCAAAACAGATGTTTGCAGATGTTAAAGTACAGAGCACCATTCGCTTCTGCTGGACTGAGAGACTGAGAGATGAAAAATCATTTAGAAGAAAAATAGATACCGAGCATGGAACATACTGGTCTAGTAAGGCTGAGATCGGTGGCAACTTGGCGCCAGAAACTGAGGACCTTAGGACAGAACCAAAAGTAATGAAGAAATGTACCTAGCTCCCCTGAAGAACACAGATCACAAATCGGTGATTGAGTAAGACGCATATGAAATCTTCTCACTGGTGTGAAATAAAATCTATGCAGGAATTTCCAGTGTATTATTTGGTGATCTGGGTTTCTTGAAGATAAGTAGATGGTTTCCCAAAAAACTCCGGATCTTCCATTGCAATATCTTTAGACCAGGCCAGGCTCACCCCCAACGCGGAGCGCGAGGCCTTAAGTAGGAAGGTGTAAGTGTTAGAAACTAAACATGACCTCTTATTAGGGTTCACTACTTCAAGCATTGGGTGTAATCACAGCTTAGAGCTTAAGGGTGCTCCATAGGCCCGAAGTGCTGATTTAAGTTGCAAGTACCTATAGAAAGAGTTATTAGGCAAGTCAAATTGTTCTTTAATATCCTGAAAGGATCTTGATCCATTTTCATCAAAGATATCACCCAAAACGTGGACTCCTTTGCTTTCCCAACTGATACAGCTGAACGGAGAACTCTCTATTAGCAGATTATGATTATGAAAGAGTGGAGAGTGATAGTGCCACTTTACCTTCAAATCTGATTGTTTAGTGATTACTCGCCATGTTGATATGAGATGTGATATTATAGGTCCAAAGTATAGTTTGCAGTATCGAAACGGAACATCACAGAATACAAGAACTTGTAACCTGTAAGGAGCTATGAGCGATTCTTCCATTGAACGCCAACA
Organism: Trichomycterus rosablanca; assembly: GCF_030014385.1. Lineage (NCBI taxonomy): Eukaryota > Metazoa > Chordata > Actinopteri > Siluriformes > Trichomycteridae > Trichomycterus > Trichomycterus rosablanca. The sequence continues at coordinate 41,183 of NW_026947063.1, read as the reverse complement.
GGTTGATATTTTCTGGTTTAACCAGACTAAAAGGGGTCGTAGAATGAAAGCTTGAGCGTATATCTTAAAATTCGGGAATGCGAGACCGCCATCAGACTTGCATCTTTGCAAGGTAGATAATTTTATCCGGGGGTGTTTGCCATTCCAAATATATGATGATAGAGTTTGAGAAAGTGTAGCCCAAAATTCAACTGGGGGAGGTAAAGGAATCATGTAACTAAAAAAATTAATTCGAGGTAAAATATTCATTTTCACCACCGCAATCCTGGTTTGTAGAGAGGTAGGTAGTTGTGACCAGTTATGAGTATTACACTTAATTTGCTTCAGTATAGTATTAAAGTTTTTGTTGATTATATTGCTTAATGACGGATATATCTCTACCCCCAGGTACTTAAAATGACCAACCACCAGGACAGGTATTGGCAGGGAACTAGAGTCTGATTGAAAATTTTATGGGAGGAACGCAGATTTATCCCCATTTATCTTATAACCGGAAAATTTACCAAACTTATCAAACAGATTAAGCAGGTGCGGGACCGAAATTACTGGGTTGTCGAAAAACAGCAGAATATCGTCTGCGTATAGAGAAATATGATGTTGGGACTCCTTTACTCTAATAGGTAGGCTTGGAGTCAATTTGCGAACAGCTTGGGCGAGGGGCTCTAACCAAGCAAACAGGAGGGCTGATAGGGGACAGACTTGGCGCGTACCACGACCCAACGGAAAAGGCTCTGAATATACTTTAATGTCCACATTGATAAGTGAAATTGGACGGTAGTTGCTGCAGGAAGTTGGGTCCTTGTCCTTTTTAAGTAACAATGATATTATCGCCATGTTTACGCCCCGATGGAATTCGCCTCTAGTTATCGCAAAATTAATCATGTCTAACAACAGGGGCCCAAGCTCTGTCCAAAAATGTTGATAAACTTCCATTGGAATCCCATCCCAACCCGGTGATTTTCTTTTTTTCATGCTACCGAGTGCATCTTGCATCTCTGTAAGAGTGATATCCTGATATAAATGGGATACCTGATCAGCTGAGAGTCGCGGAAGGTCTAGGGTTTGGAAGAAGGGTGAGTAATCTATAGATGTACTATGGATGTCCGATTTATATAGCTCTGAGTAAAAACAATGAAAAGTAAGGTTATTAATAATAATAATACATTTTATTTATATAGCGCTTTTCAAGATACTCAAAGACGCTTTACATAAGACAAATAATCAAAACAAATACATACACCATACAAATCATAGTACAAAATCAAAATAGTACATCAACATCAAGAAAAATTAAGATAAAAACAAAGAGAGCAGCATAAGACAGTTCATTAAAAATTAGCTAAATTATGAGAGAGAACAACAAATATAGAACAATTTCTTAAAATTAGACAGAAACAGGACAGATTCACATGCAATCAGGAAACTGAAAACTTTACAAGTTTTAGGATCTAGGACTTCACATTTCTGTCGTGATCTAAGTATAAAAACTATTCAAAAGAATTGCAAAAATAAAAGCATTTATTTCGTGTTGTTACAAGTTAAATGCCACTCTGAATAGATGAGTTTTGAGAAGTGACTTGAATTTGGACAGGTCAGGACAATCTCGTAGGTGTTTGGGGAGAGCATTCCATAAAGATGGAGCAGCTATGGAAAAGGCCCTGTCACCCCAGGTCCGGTGCTTGGTCCTAGAGGGTATGGACAGTAGGTTAGCCTCAGAAGAGCGAAGGCTACGGGAGGGAATGTGCTGATGGAGCAGGTCAGTGAGGTAGGATGGGGCCTGATTATGGAGAGCTTTGTGAGTGAATAGAAGAATTTTGAATTGAATGCGTTGAGCAACGGGAAGCCAATGAAGTTTTTGGAGAACAGGTGTAATATGATCACGGGAGCGAGTATGAGTAAGGAGGCGAGCAGCTGAATTCTGGATATACTGAAGTTTTTTTAGGATTTTGTTAGATGTACCATAAAGGATGCTATTGCAATAATCAATTCTGGATGTAATAAAAGCATGAATCAAGATTTCGGCGGCAGAAAAGGAGAGTGATGGACGTAGACGTGCTATGTTTTTTAGATGAAAGAAAGCAGTTTTGGTGATGTGATTTACATGGAGGTCAAAAGAGAGGTTGCTATCAAAAATTACACCAAGATTTCGGATGTTAGAAGACGGAGACAAAGTGTCATTATCAATGGTAATTTGAAAATTTTTTGTGGTTTTTGCCAGGGATGTAGGACCTACGATGATCATATCAGATTTTTCACAGTTTAATTTGAGGAAATTAGCTTTCATCCACAATTTCATTTCAGTGATGCAATTTGTCAGAGTGGAGTGAAGCTCAGTATTAATGGATTTGGAGGAGATGTAAAGCTGAATATCATCAGCATAGCAGTGGAAATGTAAACCATGCCGACGTATGATGTCACCAAGGGGGAGCATATAAAGAATAAACAAAAGGGGACCTAACACTGAGCCTTGGGGAACGCCTTGGGACAGTGGAGCAATGGCAGAACTACAATTGTTGATATTAACAAACTGTTGTCTGTTTACGAGACCTTAACCACAAAAGGGCAGTACCAGTGATGTTGACAGAGGATTCAAGGCGGGACAGAAGAATGGAGTGATTAATGGTGTCAAAAGCTGCAGTAAGATCAAGGAGGACGAGAATATTAATTTGTCCAGAGTCTGAGGAAAGAAGAAGGTCATTTGTGACTTTGAGGAGGGCTGACTCAGTGCTGTGCTGGGGGCGGAAACCAGACTGAAATGATTCAAATAGATTATTGGAATTTAGGTGGTCTTTGAGCTGTGAGGCAACAACACGTTCCAGTATTTTCGACAGAAATGGAAGATTGGAAATGGGCCGAAAGTTACTCATAATGTTAGAGTCAAGTCCAGGTTTTTTAAGTATGGGAGTAACAGCAGCCAATTTGAGTGATTGAGGGACTGAGCCAGAACTAAGAGAGTAGTTCTTATTCGCATCCCTGTCAAGATCTCAGATAGGTCCAAATGAGACACAGGTGAGAACTGAGACAGAGGCTGGGTAATAAATTGAGGTGAGACAGGCGGAGAAACAGAGATGACAGGGGAAACTGTCAGGTTAATTTGTACCTGGTCAGTAAGAACTGTTCCATCAGGGGATCTAATTGCTGCAATGTTGGAGAACTTCTCATCGCTGCAAAGTTTCAACGCTAAAAGATGGCTTGGTCTACTTCCATTAAAATAATAATTCTGCCTAACTCTCTTGATAAGAAATTCCGCCTTTTCTCTTAAAAGTTTGTTAAGCTCTATCCTAACTAAATCTATTTCTTCTATCTTATCATTCGAAATAGAATACTGATTGGATCTCTCTAGCATAACAAGTTTGGTTTCCAAGTCCGAGATTCTCTGACGACGCATTTTCTGCATCCAGGAGGCGTAAGCAATCGAATTATCCCTAATAAATCCCTTTACAACACCCCACAGGACTCTCGGATCCTCAACCGAACCCTGATTACCCTGTGAACAAAATCCTTCATCATTCAACAAGTTTGTATTAAAACGCCACCGAGGAGCACGAGTATTACCTGTGGGAAGCTGTAATTTGGAGAAAATACTGTGATGGTCTGAGAATGACATTGGCCAGATATTAACTGTATCTAAAGCAGATATCAGAGTATTGGACATAAACAGAAAGTCTATTCTAGAATAGGATTTATGTCTTGATTAGAAAAAAGTGTACTGTCTGGTGTCCGGATTGAAGTATCACCAACAGTCTACCAAAGATAGTGTGGTCATCCATTGATTGAGCTCCAAACTAGCCGCCAACTGATAAGAAGAGCAATCCCCATTAGATCGGTCTAGTTTGTGGTTTAGGACAGCATTCATATCCGCTCCCACTATTAATTCAAAATCTGATAGATTGATTAGGTATGTTGATAAAGAAGGGAAAAAACTCGAGTCTCTTGGAGTAGGGGCATAGACTGAAATAAAAGCTAATTTCTTATTTCATATTGTTGTGGTAATATGTGCTATTCTTCCTTCTTCATCTCCACCCTGGCCCTTTTTACCAATATAAGTACTCCTTTAGTTGCATCAGCTGCTGCTGCATAAGCAGCGACCCTATAAAACTTATTGCTACATTTATGGACAACTTCTTTCCTTAAATGCAATTCCTGAATCAAGGCAATGTCGATACCTTTTCTGTGCAGAAAATCTAAAAAACCAGTACGTTTAACAGGATCATTCAGACCATTAATGTTCCAGCTCAACACATTGTAAGCCATAAAAAACAAACACAAATTTCCCCGTTTTGAATCACTTTGAGGACCGCTGGATATAGGAGAAAAGATTGGACACCTGCTTCTCTCATTGCTTTCCTCACCGCGCTGAAAGCACTACGTTTCTTGGCCGTTGTTGGAGAGAAATCGGGAAAGAAACTCAGATTCGAGCTGGCTGGAGCGTCGGCACTCTTTGAGGATGAGATCCCGGTCATTGTAGCGTAGCAACTTGAAAATGAAAGCGCAAGGTCTGCCGTAATTCGTTGATGCTCTGGAATGAACGCGATGAGCTCGCTCCACTTCCAGTTCTTGGTTAACTAGCGCAGTTAGCCAAATCGGGAGCTGCCTTTTGATGAAGCCGATCGGGTCATCTTTCTCAGCACCCTCCGGGATACCAACAATGCGCAAGTTGTTACGCCTGCTCCGGTCTTGCATGTCGACCACTTTCTGTTCTAGGGCCTCCAAACAAGTCGAATGCTTTGAGAGAAGTTTCTTCTGCTCTCTTTGCTCACCTGTAATGTAATCAAGCTTCGAACACATGCTCTAGATCGTGGACATGTGTGTTGTGAATTCCCCTCTCATTATCGAAAGTTCAGCTAATATCGTTTGCTCTAAACGAGCGAGGGGATCCGCCATGTTGGTCTGAGGCAGCTGAGAATCCGACTTCACCTTTTTCTTTACAGGAGACACATTTGGGGTAAGATCCAACTTTTTTCTACTCGCGGACATGGGAAACAGTATTATCATCCGTCAGTAAAAATAAAACAGGACCGAACTCACAAAAAAGGGATGAAATGGGGATGTCGTATGGGGAGCTCTAGCTGACTGCTGCCGAGTCCATGTACGGCGTCACGTGACTCCTCCGTTCTTTGCTCATTTAGATGAATTTTGTTCACCAGCAGTAGTCAAATAATCCCCATCAGAGAATAAAGAAGTCATGCTATCAGATGACATTAAATTTTGTAGTATTTTAGGAGAAAGAGGATCAAATTATGAGAAGAGCTCTAGACGTATCTGCTTCGATCATTCAGCCATAGACAAACCGCAGGTGCATAAATCAGTCCCTAGTCTGTCATAATGATATGTCACAAAAGTATGTAAACTGGTGACCTTGGTGAACTAAGCAATTTATGCAAATCAGCTGCTGTGATTTTTTTTTTTAGATGTGAGTGAACCTAATGAACCAGGATTGGTCAAAAATAAAAACAAATAATTAATTAATCAGTTGGTTGTTTAGGCAAAATTTTCTAGGCATGAATACATTAGTGGGTGCTGATGCACCCCCATAGCATGAGCACCTTTTACTGATAACAGTCTGGAGGGTCGTTTGGCATGGAGAACCAGACAACCTGAATTGTGGACTCATCTGACCACAGCAGAGTCTTTTGGTCCATCTGAAATCAGCTCAGGCTCAGAAAACTGGACATTGATGTATGTTTTCTCAGCGCATAACAGAGTTTATGGTTGAGCCAATCCCCAAAGGGATTTATCAATGGAAAGAGGTTTAGACCAGATGATGTTTGGGCAGTGGACCATTCTCAGCACTGCAATGGTAATGACATGGTAGTGCCACCCTAATAATGAGTGGTCAGTTGGGGATACTATGGGGGTTCTTCTTGATTGATAAATAGGTGATTGGTAGGTGTAGCATAAAACAATCAAAGGAATGTACAAACTGGATAGGTATACCTAATAAAGGGTTGGATATTAAGAAAACAGCTACTTTTAAGCTTTTTTGGCCAAGTATTGTGCCTGATTAAAGCAAAAGCGCAGTCTCCGCACCTCATCAATAGTTAATTCACTTTAGCTGGAGAATGACCTTTTAAGGTCACTGGTTCAAAACCCACCACTGCCAGTGTTGGGCCCTTGAGCAAGGCCCTTAACTCTCAATTATTTAGACAATATACACCGACCAGGCATAACATTATGAGCACTGACAGTTGAAGTGAATAACACTGATTATCTCTTCATCACTGCACCTGTTAGTGGGGGGGATATATTAGGCAGCAAGTGAACATTTTATCCTCAAAGTTGATGTTAGAAGCAGGAAAAATGATCAAGCATGAGGATTTGAGCAAGGACCAAATTGTGATGGCTAGACAACTGGGTCAGAGCATCTCCAAAACTCCCGGTCTGCAGTGGTCAGTATCTATCAAAAGTGGTCCAAGGAAGGAACAGTGGTAAACTAGCAACAGGGTCACGGGCGGCCAAGGCTCATTGATGCACGTGGGAAGCGACGGCTGGCCCATGTGGTCCGATCCAACAGACGAGCTACTGTAGCTCAAACTGCTGAAGAAGTTAATGCTGGTTCTGATAGAAAGGAGTCAGAATACACAGTGCATCACAGTTTGTTGTGCATGGAGCTGCAAAAGGGGAACCAACACTATATTAGGAAGGTGGTCATAATGACACCTAAATGGTGTTTACCATCACAGTACTGTAAGTCGCTTTGCATAAAAGCAACTGCTTAATGCCAAAAATGTAAATGATCAACAAGCTCAACAATGACACTGAGAGAAAATGAAGTTCAAACATGATCTGAGTTTACTGAGGGTACAGGGATTATACTGTATATATTATACATATGCAAAAGTGGAGGTCAGTTTCAAGGATGAATGAAGCTTAGGAATAGCAGCTTTCAAAACGACTGTGGGTCTCAGAACAAGAGTGAGGAATGGATGACCAGGTCATTGTTGCTTTGTAGTTTGTTTGTGTGACAATGAGCTCCTGTGTGCCACGCCCCCCTCTCCGTGAGCACACGCTGTCTCCTGCCACACCCCCTTCAATGATTGGTTCCCCTGGACTAATTAGAGTGCAGGTGGGGAGCTCTGGCTCTTGTTACTAGCCATGTTTCTAGCTCTTGTTACTGGCCATGTTTCTAGCTCATGTTACGCTAGCTCTTTGTTTTGCCATGTTTGCCTAGTTTTTGTTGATAAATCCTTTGTTTCTTTGTTACATCTCTGCGTGTGTGTCCGCCCCTTTGTCTCGTCCTTAGCCCCCTCGTGACAGTTTGCTTTCAGTGACAGTCATGATACTCTCCACAGTGGATCTGTAGAAGTTACAGAGAAGCTGCTGTAGCAGGTTGACTCTCCTCAGCCTTCGAAGAAAGTGGAGACGTTGTCGTGCCTTTTTGATGACGTGTGATGTGTTGAGTGACCAGGTGAGATCCTCAGCTAGGTGGACGCCGAGGAACTTGCAGTTGCTCACTCTTTCCACCGTTGTCCCCTCGATGCTCAGTGGTGTGTGCACTCTACTCCCCCGTCTGAAGTCGATGACCATCTCCTTGGTCTAGCTAACATTGAGGGAGAGGTTGTTAGCAGTGCTCCACTCTGTGAGCATCCTCACTTCCTCCCTGTACAGCCTCTCATCATCGTTGGTGATTCTGCCGATTATTGTGATGTCGTCGGCAAACTTGATGATGGTGTTGGAGCTGTGATTTGTGATGCAGTCGTATGTGTACAGTGTGTACAGCATAGGTGAGAGGACGCAACCTTGTGGGCATCCTGTGCTGAGTGTGAGGACAGGGGAGGTGTGGTCGCCCATCCTAACAGATTGTGGTCTGGAGGTAAGGAAGTCCATAATCCAGCTGCATATTGTGTGACTAATCCCAAGTGTGCTCAGTTTGGAGACCGTTCTTGATGGGGTGATGGTGTTAAAGGCAGAACTGAAGTCAATAAACAACATCCTGACAAACAGTGGTGTTCAAAAAAATAGCAGTGATTTTTAAAAAGCGAATAAAGCACAAAATCATTATAATAACTTTTATTTCCATAAATGCAAATGCACTGAAAATACTACACTTTCAATTCTAAATCAAAACATTAACAAAATTTAGGCAGTTTGTGTTCATCCTTTACAGAAAATTAAGAAAAATGAATATTAGGCTGTTCAAAAAAATAGCAGTGCCAGCAATTTTCTTTAAAAACCCAACAAATGTATGTATAAACTTAAAATGTTCAATGTTTCAATTTACTTTAAATTACTGAACTAATATTTAGTGGCATAACGATTGTTTCCGAGATCTGTGTTGCATGGAGTTGACCAACTTCTGGCACCTCTGAACAGGTATTCCAGTCCAGGATGATTAGACGACATTCCACAGTTCTTCTGCAATTTTGGGTTTTGCCTCAAAAAAACGTGTTTCAGATATCAGCCCACAAGTTCTCTATGGGATTGAAGTCAGGGGATTGTGCTGGCCACTCTATTACCCAAATCTTGTTTGTCTGTAACCAAGATGTTTTGGGTCATTGTCATGTTGAAACACCCATTTTAAGGGCATTTCTTCTTCGACATAGGGCAACATGATCTCCTCAAGTATTCTGATATATTTAAACTGATCCATGATCCCTCATATATGATAAATAGACGTAACACCATGGTATGAAAAACATCCTCATATCATCATTTTGTACCACCATGCTTTATTGTGTTCACAGTGTACTTTGGCTTGAATTCAGTGCTCGGGGGACGTCTGACAAACTGTCTACGGCTACTAGACCCAAAAAGAACAATTTTGCTTTCACCAGTCCACAAAATGTTGAGCCATTTCTCTTTGGACCAGTTAATGTGTTCCTTGGCAAATTTGAACCCATTCAGGACACGTCTTTTTCTTAACAACGGGACTTTGCAAGGAGTTCTTGCTGGTAAATTGGCTTCACTTAATCATCTTCTGTACTCACTGGTAACTTCAGATGTTCCTTGATCTTTCTGGAGGTGATCATTGGCTGAGTATTTGCCATTTTGGCTATTCTTCGATCCATTCGAACAGTAGTTCCACGCTTCCTTCCGTATCTTTCAGGTTTTGGTTTTTTACTTCAAGGCATTTGAGATCATTTTAGCTGAGCAGCCAATAATTTGCTGCACTTTTGCTGCTGTATGTTTTTTCCCTCTACAATCAACTTTTTAATCAAAGTACGCTGTTCATCAGAACAATGTCTGGAACAACCCATTTTACCCAGTATTTCAGATGGAAATGTGCTATGACCAAGCTGTGCAACATTTGCCACCCTCCTACCTTAAATAAGGACCAAAATTGACACCCGTTCTTCTGCAGAATGAATGACTTCACCAATTGAACTCCTCACTGCTATTACTTTGAACAAGCCCCTTTCAATCAATGCTTCGATTACTCAGAATGAACGGCACTCATTTCCTAATTGTTGGGTTTGTTTTGTTTTCATTACTCTACTACACTTTCAAGTAAATTTTTTGCTATGTAGAAATTTCACTTCCACTGAAAACAGTGATTTATCAAGTTAATGATGTTGGACTGCTATTTTTTTGAACACCACTGTATGTGTTAACTCCATCCAGGTGACTGAGTGCGGTGTGCATTGCCAGAGAAACTGCGTCATCAGTAGATCTGTTGGCGCGGTAGGCAAACTGATGAGTGTCCAGGGTGCTAGGAAGACTACTCTTTATATGACCCAAGATCAGTCTCTCGAAGCAGTTCATCACTATGGGTGTGAGAGCGATGGGGCGGTAGTCATTCATACATGTGATGCTGGACTTCTTTGGGACTGGTATGATGGTGGTGGTCTTGAAACAGGCAGGAACAGTAGACTGTGCCAGGGAAAGGTTGAAGATGTCTGTAAAGGTGGCAGCCAGCTGGTTGGCACATGCCTTCAGGACCCGTCCTGGAATGCCATGTGGACCTGTTGCTTTCTGGGTTGGCACCCTCATCAGTTCTCTTCTCACCTCATCTGTAGCTAGAATGAGTGCTGGCTCTTCTGTGGAAAGAGGCACGGCAGACGTGGTTTGTTGAGCCTGAGCAGTGGTCTCAAAGCGGGCATAGAAAGTGTTCAGTTCAACAGGGAGTGAGGCGTCTGTAGTCTCCAAGTTACTGACTTTGCTCTTGTAGTCGGTGATTACTTGTATCCCTTGCCACATGCGTCGGGGGTCTGAATTGGTGTTCAAGTGGGCTGCAATTTGTGTGCTGTACTTGTGTTTAGCAGCCTTGATGCCGACCCTCAGGTTACGTCTAGCAGTCTTGAGTTCTTCGGGTTTGCCAGATTTAAAAGCTGCATCCCGTTCTTTCAGTAGACTGCGGACTTCGCTGTTCATCCATGGTTTTTGGTTTGGAAATGTGCGGATTTGCTTTGTTTAAGTCACATCATCTACACATTTCTGGATGAAGCCAGTGACAGATGATGCATATTTATTCACATCAGTCAGACAGTCACTGGTGGCTGCAGTTTTAAACATATCCCAGTCTGTGCACTCAAAGCAGTCCTGCAATACTGATTCTGCCCCTTCGGGCCACACACGCACAGTTCTCATTGTAGTTTTAACCCGTTTCAGTAGCTGTTGGTATGTGGGCTTCATCAGTAGCGAGATGTGATCGCTCTTTCCAAATGGAGGCAGCGGGATGGAGCTGTAGGCATCCATGACATTTGTGTAGACGTGATCCAGCGTGTTTTTCCCTCGTGTCGGACAGAGGACGTGCTAATGGAACTTAGAAAGCACTGTTCTGAGATCAGTCTTATTGAAGTCCCCTGCGATGATGAGTGCAGCCTCCGGGTGGCAAAACTGATGCTTGTTGATAGCATTAGCTAACGTAGTTAGCGCTAGCTTATCGTCGCTTTGTGGGGGTATGTAAACAGCCACCACGATGAGTACAGTAAATTCCCGGGGGAGGTAATAGGGTCTGCATCTTACCACCATAAACTCCAGGTCAGGAGAACAGTAGTGATCCACAACAGCTAAATTGTTACACCATCGGTCGTTCACGAACACACATAATCCTCCGCCCTTTGTTTTTAGCGATGCAGCCGTACGGTCTGCGCGATGTGCTGTTAGCCCCTGTAGCATGATAGCTGAGTCTGGTAGTCTGCTGTGAAGCCAGGTTTCCGTAAAAATAAAAACACAACAGTTCCTGGTTTGGCGATCTGTTATGAGCCTGAGTTTCAGTTCATCCAGTTTGTTTTTAAGAGAACGGACATTCGCTACGAGTAAACTAGGCAGCGGTATCCTAGTTAGCTTCGTTAGCCTAGCCCGGACACCCACTCGCTTACCCCGCTTTTGTTTATGTACGCATGCCCGTCGTCTGCGTCTTCCGGTACGAATCGAGACCGCGGATGGCTCAAAGCCTCTGGAGCGAACAATGGGCAGCGCGAGTTCGGGAATCTGCAGGCTGGGTGTTAAGTCCTTCTTCGATGTTAAGGTTTGTCGGTCGTAGACAATGCTTGTCTTGCACATCGTGGACAAAAAAAAGAAATATATATATATATATATATACAGTGTATCACAAAAGTGAGTACACCCCTCACATTTCTGCAGATATTTAAGTATATCTTTTCATGGGACAACACTGACAAAATGACACTTTGACACAATGAAAAGTAGTCTGTGTGCAGCTTATATAACAGTGTAAATTTATTCTTCCCTCAAAATAACTCAATATACAGCCATTAATGTCTAAACCACCGGCAACAAAAGTGAGTACACCCCTAAGAGACTACACGCCTAAATGTCCAAATTGAGCACTGCTTGTCATTTTCCCTCCAAAATGTCAAGTGATTTGTTAGTGTTACTAGGTCTCAGGTGTGCATAGGGAGCAGGTGTGTTCAATTTAGTAGTACAGCTCTCACACTCTCTCATACTGGTCACTGAAAGTTCCAACATGGCACCTCATGGCAAAGAACTCTCTGAGGATCTTAAAAGACGAATTGTTGCGCTACATGAAGATGGCCAAGGCTACAAGAAGATTGCCAACACCCTGAAACTGAGCTGCAGCACAGTGGCCAAGATCATCCAGCGTTTTAAAAGAGCAGGGTCCACTCAGAACAGACCTCGCGTTGGTCGTCCAAAGAAGCTGAGTGCACGTGCTCAGCGTCACATCCAACTGCTGTCTTTGAAAGATAGGCGCAGGAGTGCTGTCAGCATTGCTGCAGAGATTGAAAAGGTGGGGGGTCAGCCTGTCAGTGCTCAGACCATACGCCGCACACTACATCAAATTGGTCTGCATGGCTGTCACCCCAGAAGGAAGCCTCTTCTGAAGTCTCTACACAAGAAAGCCCGCAAACAGTTTGCTGAAGACATGTCAACAAAGGACATGGATTACTGGAACCATGTCCTATGGTCTGATGAGACCAAGATTAATTTGTTTGGTTCAGATGGTCTCAAGCATGTGTGGCGGCAATCAGGTGAGGAGTACAAAGATAAGTGTGTCATGCCTACAGTCAAGCATGGTGGTGGGAATGCCATGGTCTGGGGCTGCATGAGTGCAGCAGGTGTTGGGGAGTTACATTTCATTGACGGACACATGAACTCCAATATGTACTGTGAAATACTGAAGCAGAGCATGATCCCCTCACTCCGGAAACTGGGTCGCAGGGCAGTGTTCCAGCATGATAATGACCCCAAACACACCTCTAAGACGACCACTGCTTTATTGAAGAGGCTGAGGGTAAAGGTGATGGACTGGCCAAGCATGTCTCCAGACCTAAACCCAATAGAACATCTTTGGGGCATCCTCAAGCGGAAGGTGGAGGAGCGCAAAGTCTCGAATATCCGCCAGCTCCGTGATGTCATCATGGAGGAGTGGAAAAGCATTCCAGTGGCAACCTGTGAAGCTCTGGTAAACTTCATGCCCAGGAGAGTTAAGGCAGTTCTGGGAAATAATGGTGGCCACACAAAATATTGACACTTCAGGAACTTTCACTAAGGGGTGTACTCACTTTTGTTGCCGGTGGTTTAGACATTAATGGCTGTATATTGAGTTATTTTGAGGGAAGAATAAATTTACACTGTTATATAAGCTGCACACAGACTACTTTTCATTGTGTCAAAGTGTCATTTAGTCAGTGTTGTCCCATGAAAAGATATACTTCAATATCTGCAGAAATGTGAGGGGTGTACTCACTTTTGTGATACACTGTATATAAATATATATAAATTTAATGTTATGGCTGATCGGTGTACGACTTCTATTTACATTGCACGAGGAGCTTGGACAAGCAAAGTGTGGGGAAAAATTCTCTTACACAAGGTATCACACAACGTCCAGTTATAACTAGTCAAGTCAAGTCAACTTTATTTATATAGCGCTTTTTACAATAGACATTGTCTCAAAGCAACTTTACAAAATCCAGGACCAACAGATACAAAAAACCCCTGTTGAGCAAGCCGAGGGCGACTGTGGCAAGGAAAAACTCCCTGAAAATTACAGGAAGAAACCTTGAGAGGAACCAGACTCAGCAGGGCCCATCCTTCTTGGGTGGCCAGGAGGATACTTTAAATAAATACACGATTTACACAGAGCATACGAATACAGAATTAAATGATCTAAAAGTTATAACTGGTAATAAATAGATAAATAATAATAGAGTTGTTCTTCGGTGTAGTCTTCAATAATGTCTGTAGTGATTTCTTGTCATTCTTGGTGCAATTACTCCAGACCAGTCACATCCGGCACGAGCAGCATAGTTGTCACGGCAGTCTCGACTTTAATCCTTAACCTCGGCGGGTAAACAGGTTTCCATCAGAATGCCCTTTGGAGTAAAACAACAGAGAATGTAGTTAATAATGTACAATGCGAGTTGAGTAAAACAGTTTTACAGAGAGTTTTAGACTCCGGCAGCCCTAATTATTACAGCATAACTAAAAGGGAGAGCGAGCAGGTAACAAGGTCATGAAGGCTTTCACAGGACATCAGCGCCCACCTCTCCTACCCAAACCGGAGTGATCGGACAAGAGAGGCAGAACGACAGCAACCCAACATCCCTGATCACCACAAGTTTCTATGACCAAGAACCCCCAAGCTCTGCGCCTTTGTCTATACTAATCAAAAGCCAGAGAAAATAAATATGTTTTCAGTCTAGACTTAAGCATTGAGACGTGTCCGAATCCCGAACAGAGGCAGGAAGATTATTCCAGAGTTGTGGAGCTTTGTAAGAAAATGCTCTTCCACCAGCCGTGATCTTTTTAATTTTAGGAACTATAAGTAACCCTGCATCTTGTGAGCGAAGTGGACGCGCTGGGCTGTAGTGATTAATAAGTTCACTCAGATACTGTGGAGCCAGACCATGTAGCGCTTTATAGGTTAGTAAAAGTATTTTGTAATCAATGCGGAATTTAACTGGCAGCCAGTGTAGAGATGATAGAACAGGACTGATATGATCACATTTTTTAGTTCTAGTTAGCACTCGAGCTGCTGCATTTTGAACTAACTGGAGTTTGTTTATGGATCTACCAGAGCATCCAGTTAGAAGAGCATTACAATAATCTAACCGAGAAGTTATAAACGCATGGATCAGTTTTTCAGCGTCATTAACAGATAGTATATTTCTTATTTTAGAGATATTACGCAACTCTAGTAATATTATTAATGTGTGTATCAAAGGAGAGATCTGAATCTATTGTGACACCCAAGTTTTTTACATCTGGGCTGGGAGTAACAGAGAAAGTGTTTAGGTTTAGCACCAGGTTAGACAACTTGTCTCTTGCAGCTTTAGAGCCAACAAGTAAAACCTCAGTTTTATCTGAATTAAGTAAAAGAAAATTACACGACATCCAGTTTTTTATGTCGTTTACACAATCTTCTATCTTACTGATCGTGTCAGTATCATTTGGTTTGGCTGATATATACAGCTGTTTGTCATCTGCATAGCAGTGAAAGTTTATGCCATGTTTATGAATAATTTCACCTAGTGGAAGCATATAGAGTGTAAATAATAGCGGTCCAAGTACCGACCCCTGTGGAACACCACACTTTACTTTTGTAGTTTCCGAGCATTTATTATTTACATAAACAAATTGCGAGCGGTCAGTCAGATATGATTGAAACCAAGAGAGAGCGAGTCCTTTAACACCTACTGTATTTTCTAGC
This sequence comes from Trichomycterus rosablanca, assembly GCF_030014385.1. Lineage (NCBI taxonomy): Eukaryota > Metazoa > Chordata > Actinopteri > Siluriformes > Trichomycteridae > Trichomycterus > Trichomycterus rosablanca. The sequence goes on along the minus strand of NW_026947063.1, from coordinate 26,107 downwards.
CTCTCCAGTAAAATGTTATGATCGACCGTATCAAACGCTGCGCTAAGATCTAATAGAACAAGAAAAGAGACACATCCATTATCAGAAGACATTAACAACTCGTTAACTACTCTAATTAATGCGGTTTCGGTACTATGATTGGGTCTAAATCCTGATTGAAATTTTTCATGAATACAATTTTCATTCAAATAAGAGCATAACTGTTTGGAAACTACTTTTTCTAATATTTTAGAGACAAAAGGAAGGTTTGAAATTGGCCTATAATTAGCTAGTACATGTGGATCAAGATTAGGTTTTTTAATCAGGGGTTTAATAACAGCACTTTTAAACAATTTAGGTACGTACCCAAGGCTAAGGGATGCATTGATTAATGTAAGCAGGGGCTCTACAATAGCTGGGAGTAAATCTTTAAGTAAACGAGTTGGAACAGGATCGAGTATACACGATGATGACTTCGATTATTTAATCAACATAGTTAGTTCATTTTGGGAGATTGGATTAAAGGAATTTAGTTGGATTAACTCGTTACTATTATCACCAATGCTGCTCGGAGTGAGTTCATACTTAACATTGGCAAGTGACACACTTTGACTCTGAAGTCGTATTTTTTCTATCTTGTCATTAAAGAATTTAAAAAAATCATGGCTGGTACAGTCAGGCGGTATATTAGATTCAGTTTCATTGACGTTTTTAGTTAATTTGGACACTGTCTCGAAAAGGAATCTGGGATTGTTTTTATTTTTCTCTATTAGGGACGAATAATAAGAAGATTTAGCTTTTATAAGTGCATGTTTATACTCAGTTAGAGCATCTTTCCAAGCAATCTTATTCACCTCCAGTGTAGTGTGACGCCACTTGCGTTCTAATTTCCGTGCTGCTTGTTTAAGTGCGCATGTGTGGTCATTGTACCATGGAGCAAGTTTTTTCTCCCTAATCAGTTTAGTTTTGAGTGGGGCTACGTTATCTAAGGTTGTGCGCAGTACGGTTTCTAGGTTTTTAGTTGCCTGATCTAGTTCTTTAGGTTCTGATGCTGGTATATTTGGTAATTCTGGTAGGCAGTTTATGAACGCTGCTGCAGTTGCAGATGTAATAGTGCGCTTACATTTAAAACGATGTGGTTGCTGTATATTATTGGACAGGGACACTTCATAAATTAGTAGGGAGTGGTCAGAAATTAAGTCATTCTGTGGTACAATTTCCAGGTTGTCTATGTTTATACCATAAGTAAGTATTAAATCTAAGGTATGTTTACAGCGGTGAGTGGGTCCTGTTAAATTTTGGGTGATGCCTAAAGATTCTAAAATAGAGTCAAACGCAATTTTGAGTGGATTACACTTTTCCTCATAATGAATATTAAAGTCACCAACAATTAAAGCTTTCTTAGTTGATAAGACTAGTCTAGAAAGAAAATCGGCAAATTCGTTAAGAAATTCTGAGTAAGGACCAGGAGGTCGATAAACAGTAGCCAGTTTAAACATACTAGTTTTATCAGATGAACATTTATTGGTTATGTCAGAGATAAGAACTTCAAATGAGTTTGTTATGGGAGATGATTTTACAGTAAGACCTATGTCCTTGTCATAAATTGTGGCTATTCCTCCACCACGACCGCTAAGACGTGGATTATGTTCATAACTGTAACCCGGAGGAGATGCTTCATTTAAACTTAGATACTCATCAGGTCTAGCCCAGGTCTCGGTTAAACAAAGTGCACTAAGACTATTATCTGTAATTATTTCATTTACAATTACTGTTTTGCATGCAAGTGACCTGATGTTTAGAAGTCCTAACTTTAGTTTAGCCTTACTAGGGTTTTCATGATGCTCATTTAGATTAATTTTAATTAAGTTATTATGACATACTTTTTGATTTTGTTTTGGCTTACACCTGCCACGGTAAACAGAGAACTGAGAATCTCCTATAACCAGAGCACTTACATTAACAGGCTGCTCAGCGGGTGGCTCACTGAGTGGGGAAAACCTGTTGGACACGTGCAACTGAGATGGTCGGTGCTTTGCCCTACGACTATGTCGCCGAGATGTCACCCAGTCGCCCCGCTGTGAGGGCTCTAATGCCGGAGTCTGGGGTTCTATACCTGAACTGCTGGCATTCGGGACTGCTACAGCTGAATCTAAGCCCTCACTAGTAGTAGTCTGTTCTAAAGCCCGAATGCGCCCTTCTAACACTGAGATCTTCTCCGTCAGACTAACAACTAATCTACACTTATCACATATAAAGTTATCACTAAACACGGAGAAGGAATAACTGAACATGTTGCACTCGGAACATGGATATAAAGCTCCTGCTGGGGCCATAATAACAGAGAAATGTACTTAGCTTTAGAAGATGAGTTGAAGTTGATGAGTTGATGTTTAAGTTGGATTCACCGGCGCTTCTGCTGGTAGTCACAGAAAACCGGCTTTAATTCCGGACGAAACAGGCGATGATGAGCTGGAATACAAAAACCAACAACCAAACAACACAAACGCGCTTTGTTCGGATAAAACGGCTGTAATTCTAAAGGAAAACGGTGTTTATGCGCTCATGTACAAAACAATTCATGTACAAAATTCCTACAGACAGAAAACGGTTTTAACTCCCCACAAAACAAAGATGTTTAAGCGCTGAACTACAAAAACAAACAAACACAAACGCGCTTTGTTTCCGACAAAACCGGTTGTAATTCTAAAGGAAAACGGTGTTTATGTGCTGGTGTACAAAACAAATAAACAGAACGCGCTTCCTACGAACAGAAAACGGCTTTAACTCTCCACAAAGTAAATATGTTTAAGCGCTAAAATACAAAAACAAACAAACACAAACGCGCTTCGTGCGGACAGAAAGCGGTTTTAATTCTGGATGAATAATATGTTTATGCGCTGAATTACAAAACAAACTAAAACCGGCTTCGTTCGGATGCCGGTAGCAGAAGTTTTCACAAGCACGGATTTACGTTAGTAAACAAGCGTAAACACAAGCGCTTTTTTACGATAGACAAATTAACACTCTATATAAACTACGCGCGAAAGATTAACGTTGAAAACATACGTATATAAAAAGTTATTTAGCTAATGGCTACAAACAAACAAACAACTAGGCTACAGTCTCAACGTGCGTACCACCGGAAACCGGAAACCGGAAGTCTTCCGGCGACAATTAGCTGTTGTTCAAACTAGTATTACTAAGGAGACTACAATAGCAGTACTACAATGTTAAGCAAACAAAATTAGTCATACAGTAATGAAGGCTTCCACTCTTTCTTTTGACGGTGCTTCTAATTTGAATTCCACTTTAGGGAATGTTCCATGTGGAGCATTGTTATTAAGAATAACAGTACAACACAGCTCGCCGCTGGTGTTTATTGTGTGTGTTTTCACCCGCATGCCTGTACGTGGCTTTTCTCTGCTCAGCTCTTTTTCTTACTGGCTCTCTTTGCCAGCGATCTTTTGATCTTTTTCCTGGGAACTCAGCTGATGGTCTTTGTGATGATGTAAGTACTGCTTACACATCACCAAACCTGGCTGTATGGATTACGAGGGGGCTAGACTAATTTATTATTGTAAATGGTGTAAATAAATAATTATAAAACGGATAGTTCCGGTCCTAAAATCTGATTGGCTGAGCCGCGTTCAAAGCCGTTGTAAAATCCCCGATAAACGCACACCTAGGACCACCTCACATCATTCCATATTAATACGCCACTGAATAGAAAAAATTTATGTTATTTTCGCCCTCATGTTGCCTAGCAACACTGTTAATCGAACTATTTTGCGTCGCGGAAGAATGCTTTATTGTAAGTTTGTACACAATAAATACATTTATGAATTAAACATTGTTGTATTTATTATATTTTATGTTGACCGCTGTTTTATAAAAGCAATAAGCCACTCGAGACCGTGCATTACTGTTATGATTTTAGCACGGGGAAAGAAGTTTTAGGCACTCCGCTTCGCGTCGTGCCAAAAACGTCATCCCCGTGCTACAATCACAGTAATGCACGGCCTCTCGTGGCTTATTGCTTTAATAAGTACTTACCGGTCTTGATGGAGATGATCCGGGGGTCGTTGCTGGTCCGGGACTTTGATGGATAGAAGGTACCTGGAGAGAGAAAAGAACAGAATGAATAAAGCTAGCTGAATTATTGATTTAAGTTATGCATTGTGTGTTATGAATGAATGAGTATACTGAATGATATGACCATATGTACAGGTATGTGTTGTGTTGTTTGTGTTTAAATGTTTCCTCTAATTTCTCCTGTTTTAGGATTGGCCGCCAGGTCCTGGAGGGGAGGGGCCTTTTTTGTTAAAGCAGGAGGAAATGAGGAGGGAAAGGGGAAAAAGAAAGATGGCGGAAGGTCTTATGTAGTTGTGGCTAGTACAGCCTTATGGTGAGACCGCTACTTTCAAAAGCTTTTCACCTGGGTAACTGCCTTTCAGTTGGCTGAAGCCGATGGGATTACTTAGGTCAACCAGCTGTGGTTTTTAACCTTCAACGTGCTTGTAAATATTTCTTGTGTGTGCAAATAAAACAAAAGTACTGGAACTTGGACTCTTGAGCTTCAGTCCTCCTTGCAAGTCTCCCACACTTGGCCCAACCTACCTTACTCCTTTTCACAGTCTTTTATCTATGAAGCTGGCCACGACAAGCAAACTGCCTTGAAGACGAGCTGCCTCCAGCAGGGGGTTAGTCGGCTTCCGTGCGAGGTTCATTCTGAAAATGGATAGTCAAGTCAAGTCACCTTTATTTCTACAGCACATTTAAAAAACCACGAGTGTCGACCAAAGTGCTGCACAGTAATATCAAATTAAAATAATCACTCAACTGTGCAAACATTCAACAACGAAAATAACATACATACAAACAAATCTAATGAAAACACTAAAACAAAATACAAATGGCTAAACTGGCAGGACAGAAACAAACCAAGACAGAGCAGATTTTAAATGCATAGTCATTAAAAGGACTCAAATGGGAAAAAAAAATGAGTTTTTAAGTTTGACTTAAAAACATCTACTGTGGGGTGGGGGTATTCCTTTATGAAAAGTGGAAGACTGTCCCAGAGTCTTGGGGCAGCTACAGATAGAAGAAGAAAAAGATATACTTTATTTGTCAGGGTCAGCCATCGTACAGCGCCTCTGTAGCAGACAGGGTTAGAGGCCTTGCTCAAGGACCCAACAGTGACTGCATAGCAGAGCCTGGATTTGAACCGCCAATCTTCCGGTTGATAGCCCAAAGCTCTACCCACTAGGCTACCACTGTCCCTTCAAAAGGCCCGGTCACCCTTGAACCTCATCCAAGAGCATGGAATGGCCAAGAGCAGCTGGTTGGAAGATCGTAGGGCTCTTGAGGTGGAATGAAAACAGAGAAGGTCTAAGATATAGCTTGGAGCCAAGCCATGCAAAGCCTTAAAAACGAATAATAAACTTTAAATTCAATTCTCTATTCTACTGGTAACCAGTGCAATGACGCAAGTATGGGGGTAATGCTCTCCCTTTTCCCTTTTCTTGGTACCAGTTTTGCTATACTCCTAAGTTGAAAGAAGCTACCTCTCACAACAGCATTAACTTGCTTCTCAAACTTAAGAGCAGAATCTACTGGGGGGAATTCCTTTATGAAAAGTGGAAGACTGTTCCAGAGTCTTGGGACAGCTATAGAAAAGGCCCGGTCACACTTGAACCTCATCCGAGAGCGTGGAATGGCTAAGAGCAGCTGGTTGGAAGGTCGTAGGGCTCGTGAGCCTTAAAAACAAATAATAAAACTTTAAATTCAATTCTATATTTTACTGGTAACCAGTGCCTCTTTTTTTCTTGCTACCAGTCAGGAACCTCGCGGCTGCTATTTGGACCAGCTGTAGACGTGACGAGCTTGACTGACCAATCCCCAAGTACAGTGAGGAAATAACAGCATGAACAACTGTTTCCAAGTCCTTAAAAGACAGGACGCTTTTAATTTTTGCTATGCTCCCAAGTTGAAAGAAGCTGCCTGTCACAACAGCATTAACTTGCTTCTCAAACTTAAGAGCAGAATCAAAAATAACACCAAGATTTTTTACATGGCTATGTACACAAGATGATAACGGCCCCAGGTCATTTGCTATGGCTCTGGCCGAATCAGGATTTCCATAAATAATAATATCTGTTTTGCCTCTTGGATAGGGTCAGGGACTTTGTTCATTTTTCTGAGAGCTTGTGTTGTGACTCACTGGTGGATTGAGTAGATGGCATTGCAAAAACATTATTTATCCTTTTTTGCTTCCTTGTGTGGTCCTATGTTTTGCATTTTCTGAAGTTCGATGGGGGCTGTATTGATTATGGGCATCTGACGTTTGATGAGGGCAGCTTTTGCGTACGTCCCTGTGGGGCAAACGTATCTCCTTTCCGCTTTCTGATCAAGAATGTGGAGTGTGGTGTTTTCCTCTCCAGCACCTACCAGTTCTATCTTCTCTCAGATTCAGACTGTGGATTCGGGTTTGGTTCTCTTCTGTGTTTAGTTTTTATTTTTGGCAATTTATGGTGGCTTAAGATGTAGGTGTGCAGGTGTGGGGCTCCATCCAGTAATACATAGAAAACACAGAAAAAGGGACTAAATACACAACATAATCATACTTGGCTCAGGCACTGGTGTTCCTAGGAGTTTCATGCCTGATTTAGAGCCAGTGGAGCAAAAAAATAAGATAATGAGGAGATAAAAAAAAAACATAAGTAACACAAGCACTTACAAACAAGGTATCAAAATTCCAGAGAAATAAAGTACTGTGTGTAAGTCGTTATAGAGTCACTCGGTCACTTGACTGGTCACTCCACACTCCGGCTTACTGTTGCCATTACAGTTTTGGATGTTTTTGGCTTCAGTGCACTTTCTGTAGACTGACCTCTTGTTTGCATTAGCAGATGGTCAAGCAGCTACTCATTCTCATCTTAAAATCGATTGTGTGCTAGTAGTTCAGTGCCTTTCTTAATGAAACTGAATGGCTGCAGCAATTCAAAACAGTTGTAAAATCCCTATAGTTTTGCTTTAATCCTTCCTTAGCCAAGAGCTAATATGTCTACACTGGAAGAAACAGTGGCTGCGCTTGAAGGCAGGATAACTGTATTGCACCAGATTGAAGAATATGAGGACTTACTCAACTCTTTATTAGAATATGTAGCACCAGATAAAATGAAAATAATTAAAAAGAAAAAGCTTGTTCCATCATATAATGACCACACACATACACCGATCAGCCATGACATTAAAACCACCTCCTTATTTCTACACTCAAAGTCCATTTTATCAGCTCCACTTACCATATAGAAGCACTTTGTAGTTCTACAATTACTGACTGTAGTCCATCTGTTTCTCTGCATGCTTTGTTAACCCCCTTTTGTGCTGTTCTTCAATGGTCAGGACCTCCACAGGACCACTACAGAGCAGGTATTATTTGGGTGGTGGATCATTCTCAGCACTGCAGTGACACTGACATGGTGGTGGTGTGTTAGTGTGTGTTGTGCTGGTATGAGTGGATCAGACACAGCAGCACTGCTGGAGTTTTTAAATACCGTGTCCACTCACTGTCCACTCTATTAGACACTCCTACCTAGTTGGTCCATCTTGTAGATGTAAAGTCAGAGACGATCGCTCATCTATTGCTGCTGTTTGAGTCGGTCATCTTCTAGACCTTCATCAGTGGTCTATTGGCTGGATATTTTTGGTTGGTGGACTATTCTCAGTCCAGCAGTGACAGAGAGGTGTTTAAAAACTCCAGCAGCACTGCTGTGTCTGATCCACTCATACCAGCACAACACACACTAACACACCACCACCATGTCAGTGTTACTGCAGTGCTGAGAATGACCCACCACCTAAATAATACCGGCTCTGTGGTGGTCCTGTGGGGGTCCTGACCATTGAAGAACAGGGTGAAAGGAGGTTAAAAAGTATGTAGAGAAACAGATGGACTACAGTCAGTAATTGTAGAACTACAAAGTGCTTCTATATGGTAAGTGGAGCTGATAAAATGGACAGTGAGTGTAGAAACAAGGAGGTGGTTTTAATGTTATGGCTGATCGGTGTATAAAGACATTGCAAGGTAGCTGTCAGTAACGTCTGACATCCAGACCCTTCTGATTTGAGCAAACTACTACATGAACGGCATTGGTTACCACTGCAGTGTCCAACTGATCTGCATTTTCGGCATTTAGCAGACGCACTTATCCAGAACGACCTACAGAAGAGCTTCCATGGTGAACATTACCTTACTGTAGTTTAAATAGACAACAGTCCAAGGATACAAATCTGCTGAAACCCTCTTAGAACAAAGTTTTTTTGCTATGGAAGATGCTATAGAAGGTTAGTAAGTAAGTACATGTCAGCATAAGTGCTCAGTAAAGAGGTGATGAAGGTCTTAAATCATCTTTTGAAGACAGCGAGAGACTCAGATGTTTGGACAGACAGAGAAAGTTCGTTCCACCACTCAGGTGCTGGTACAGAATAGAGTCTCGATACGTATCTTGAGTTCTGGGTGAGGGATCAAGTCGAGCGAGACTAGTGGGTCGAAGGTTGTGTGGTACAGAACAGGATTTTATGACTTTTATGAGTTTGACAGACTTGTTGTTTGAAGTGATTGTGTAAACTGTTCTAACACCATTTCTGAGGAAGCAGGACTTGTTGCTGTGCGACGCTTCCCACATCACACATGTTGCCGGAGATGCGATTGTCAGGCATGTTGGTGCTCCTGTGCCAAACTTCGGCATCATCATTGTACCTCACTAATTGGCATTGCTCAAAAATCAAGCGTGCTTCCATGATTTTATTTGACTTACCTGACGGCCACTTGGTGGCTTTAGCAGTACTGTGAATACTGGCATCTTTAGAGACAACATAATACTACATATTGCTGCCATAATTCAATTCTGAATTTAAAAAAGGGTGTAGATAATAAGTATCGAACTGTGCTTACATTTTTTGGGCCCCTCTGTATAAATAAAGTCAAAAAAGGGTGCAATTCTGGTTCAGTTACATTTTTACTCACTCACTCACTTTTTTAACCGCTTATCCAATCAGGGTGGAGCCTATGCTGGAGCCTATCCCAGCTTTTCAATGGCCGCAAGGCACACAGTAACACCCAGGACGGGGTGCCAGTCCATCGCAGGGCACACACACACACACACTCAAATATAGGGCAATTCAGTGTCTCCAGTTAACATGTCTGCATGTTTTTGGACTGTGGGAGGAAACCGGAGCTCCCGGAGAAAACCCACACAGACACGGGGAGAACATGCAAACTCCGCACAGAAAGGACCCAGACCACCCCACCTGGGGATCGAACCTAGGACCTTCTTGCTGTGAGCCACCTTCTTTTATTCTTCTTTTCCTTCCTCGTTGTTGTCACTGTTTCTGCTTCATTCCTGTTATTCCTTTTCCTTATCACTCTCCTTATCAGTACTTCACACGTCACTCTTCACTTCCCTTAGACTGAATTCCAGGAATACGTGATAAACAGCTTTGCGCCAGTTTCCTAGAATCTGTTTCATACAGTGGGATTCAATCTGATTAAACATTGACCCCGTTTAAAGCACCGCCAGCGAGACAAATTGCTTATGCGGCAGTCAGAGGTGATCCTCACTGTTGTACAAAACTCTGAACTGTCGTGTTCCACTTTAATTTGGAATCGTGACACGGTGAGCATAAAAAAATAGGACACGGTGACTAGCGAGCTATGAAATGACGAGACTGGGTTTGAATCATTGATATCATTCCCACCTTGCTTGTGTAGCTTCATAGCTCTTGAAAGATTTAATGTGGCCTTTGATTGAAACATAAAATGTTCATGAACAAGGTTTATTTTATCTTACGGCTCGCCTTCTTCCCATAGTGCATCCTGCTGCCATGTGTTTCCCTGTTAAGCGACGCACACGCACCCGGCCATCCACGTGATGTAAAAGAAAACGTGATTCATCAGACCAGGCCTCTTTCTTCCATTGCTCCGTGGTCCTGTTCCGATGCTCACATGACCATTGTTGGTGGTTTCGACGGTGGACAGGGGTCAGCATGGGCATCCTGACTGGTCTGCGGCTATGCAGCCTCATACGCAACAAACTGTGATGCTCTGTCTATTCTGACACCTTAATATCAGAACCAGGATCGGACCACACGGGCCACAAGTGAGCCTTGGTCGCCCATGACCCTGTCGCTGGTTTACCACTGTTCCTTCCTTGGACCACTTTTAATAGATACTGACCACTGCAGACCGGGAACACCCCACAAGAGCTGCAGTTTTGCAGATGCTCTGACCCAGTCGTCTAGCCATCACAATTTGGTCCTGGTCAAACTCACTCAAATCCTCACACTCGCCCATTTTTCCTGCTTCTAACATTAACTTTGAGGATAAAATGTTCACTTGCTGCCTAATATATCCCCCCCACTAACAGGTGCCGTGATGAAGAGATAATCAGTGTTATTCACTTCACCTGTCAGTGCTCATAATGTTATGCCTGGTTGGTGTATATATATATATTGCTGCTTTCTTATAAAGTCTTTCAGGTCTTCCTGAAGTGTTGGGTCTGCATATATCGAAGGTTCCTGATGTTTCTTTCAGCAACCTCGAATCCTTGAACATCCTTGACTCAATCATTAGAAAGTAATGATTTTGAGTGTAGAGCGTATATCAGATCAGTCCTGCTGGGGTTGGATGTAAGATTACCATCAGACCAGCCGAGATAGCAGATGAAACCTGTGTGTCTGAAGAAGAACCGGACAGGTTGGTTGGGTTGGGTATTGTCAACATAGGAGTGGTAGTAAAAGCCATGTGGAAATGTGCAGTATTCTTACTCAATGCTGCATAGCTCATATTTCCATAAAACAATAAAATATTATCATCACAGCAGACTAAAGGCAGGATCAGTAAGTGTTTGTTTTACTCTTTACTGTCAGACTTACGACTTTTTTCTCTCTAGCGTGAAGCATCTATAGTTTGTTGCATGCTGCAGGATTTCCGCTTTGGTCCAACACTCAAATACTGACAGACGTTTAGAGAGATAACCAGAAAGGCTAGGTGTATGAAGATGGGAAAACATCCAGTGTGGGATTCTGGACAGAAATGAACTCCAGGCAAATGTATAAACATAAACTGCATTCTGAGCGTAACAGCTAGCTGTACTTCTTCTACATTATGAGTGTGTTTATCTCCTGTCTGTCATGTTAGCACAGGTAAATAAGAAGATGGAGCTAAGCCAGTGGTAATTTGGCTGTAGAAATATACGTCGGAAAATGGTTGTCACGTAACTCAGTCCACCGCTGCATCAAGAAATACACTTTCTTAACCGCTTATCCAGTTAGGGTCGCGGGGAGTGCTGTAGCCTATCCCAGCTTTTCAATGGGCGCAAGGCACACAGTAACACCCTGGACGGGGCACCAGTTGTCTCCAATTAACCTGACTGCATGTTTTTGGACTATGGGAGGAAACCGGAGCTCCCGGAGGAAACCCACGCAGACACGGGAAGAACATGCAAACTCCACACAGAAAGGACCCAGACCGCCCCGTCTGGGGATCGAACCTAGGACCTTCTTGCTGTGAGGCGACAGTACTACCCACCAAGCCATCGTGCCACCCTGATTCATTAACTGCCCTTTGAATACCTGTTTTGAAACATGTACATCCATCTAGACAACGACTTTTTTAGACATCCGAACTTGTTCCAGCAAAACATTGCCAAGCTGCCAATCTGTACACCGTGATAAGCGCCATCCCGATAGCAGAGGTCATAATTGCCCTAGTGACAAGGACTCTTGTTTTAGCCATTGTCCTTCCCCCTACAGACACACAGTCAGTTGTGTGTCTGTGTAAGCACCCAGTCGGTTTCCTCCAAACCAGTTTCCTCACACCTCTAAAAACATGCAGAAGGTGGACTGTCTGCTCTAAACTGTCACACGATGGATTTGGTGCCTACCACCTTTACTGTAAAACACATGCCGTGAATGAATGAATGTCATGGATTAGATGTGTAATGTTACCATTTATTCATACAAATCACATAATCCATAAAGAATGTAAAACTCGACACACAACCAGATTCCAGTGTTGACTGGCAGGTCTCACTATAATGATCGTTGGTTTTGATGAGTTAAGCCAGGCCCTGTGTTGTTTTTGGCTTTTGTTTTTCATATTCCTACCCGTCTACTGCAGTTGTGCAAATGTGACTCACTAGACTTATTGTATGGCACAGGGTTGGTCTTTTTGTGTGTTTTTTTTTATTTCAAAAAAAGAAGAAAAAAAAATGATGGCACAGTCCGGATAGTTTAGTCTGCAAATTTAATCACAAAGTTAATCACAAATTTTTGTACTTTTAATTAACAAGGAGAGCTGTATGTGTTTATTTAAAATATAAAACCTGCTTTAAATCTTCTTTAAAAACAAAGAAAAGAAAAGAGATGGGCACAACGTGAAAAAAATCATAATTAATCATAAATTATTGTATTTTTAATTAAAAAGAAGCTTTATGTGTTTATTTAAAATATAAAATCTGCTTTAAGACTTCATTAAAAAAAAAAAGAAAGAAAAGAAAAAGATGGGCACAACCCGAAAAACAAAAAAATAATAAAAAAATTACAAGCGTTCAAAGTGTGAATGTGCCGTAAGGAAACAATAAACTGTTTTTAATTGTATTTCAGTGTTTTTATATTATCTTTGTGTTATTTTTAGTGTATAAGTACAAAAACAACCCCATTATTTTACATTAGCCAAAAATATATGCAGTTCCACGGGACCATGGAACACATTAACAGGTTTCCCAAACATCCTTATGGGAAAAAATTGCTTGAAACTCAACGTCTTTGAAACTCGAGGCCACTCCCAGAACCAACTGACGTTAAGGAAATACACAAAAATTTTTAAAAATAAGTAAAAAATTAAGCCAAACATATGAGTCATGTGCTTATTTAAAAATAAAAACGGCTTTAAATCTTCTGGAAAAAAAAAAGAAAAAAATGGGCACAACCCGAAAAACAAAAAATAATAAAAAATCATAATTCATCCTAAATTGTACTTTTAATTAAAAAGGGGCTTCATGTGCTTATTTAAAATTTAAAATTTGCTTTAAATCTTTTTAAAAAAGAAAAGTAAAAAAAAAATCATAATTCATCCTAAATTGTACTTTTAATTAAAAAGGAGCTTCATGTGCTTATTTAAATTATAAAATTTGCTTTAAATCTTTTTAAAAAAGAAAAAGAAAAGTAAAAACAATCATAATTCATCATAAATTGTTGTACTTTTAATTAAAAAGGAGCTTTATGTGCTTATTAAAAATATAAAATCAGCTTTAAATCTTAAAAAAAGAAAAGAAAAAAGAAAAGAAGAAAAAAGACGGACAACCCAAAAAAATTATAAAAAATATAAAAAGGAAACAATAAACTGTTTTTAATTGTATTTCAGTGTTTTTATATTATCTTTGTGTTATTTTTAGTGTATAAGTACAAAAACAACCCCATTATTTTACATTAGCCAAAAATATATGCAGTTCCACGGGACCATGGAACACATTAACAGGTTTCCCAAACATCCTTATGGGAAAAAATTGCTTGAAACTCAACGTCTTTGAAACTCGAGGCCACTCCCAGAACCAACTGACGTTAAGGAAATACACAATAAAATTTAAAAATAAGTAAAAAATTAAGCCAAACATATGAGTCACTTTATTCTTCTTGATTCACAGTGGGAGCATTTTTCTCAATCTGCCTCTCCTGATGACCTGAAACAGCAGCTGAAACAGCTGTAATCCAGCTAAACTCGCTGAACGTCTGCTGATGTAGTAATAACGTGTACTGTCACACAGTCCTATCTGTCATCAGCCGTTTTTCTTATTTAGTTTTTCTTAACACCATAAAGATCGAGGAAAGCACAGCATTTAGAAACTTTGACCTTGACACAGTGTTCAGTTTTCCACATAGTTTTTAATAAGTGCAATAAACTCGCCGTGTTTCTGTACACTTAGAGATATCGTCAGCTGTAGGTAATTATTAGCAAACAAGGAATCAGGAATTACAAACTCCATTTTCAGAAAAGTTTGGACATTAAAACTAGAATCTGTGATTTGTTGATTCTTCTGAACTTTTATTTACTGTGGTACCTTGAAACTCAACGTCAATTGAGTTTTAAGGTATTTGTCCCATAAGGATCCCGTGGACTTGCATATATTTTAGGCTAATGTAAAATAATGAGGTTGTTTTTGACACTTATACACTGAAAATAACACAAATATAATATAAATGTACTGATATAAAAAGCTGATTCTTATTCTCACAATTTTTCAGAACCTCGAGCGGTAACACAAGTTTAAAAGTGAAACAGTGAGGAAAATCCAGATAAACACAGATACATGTTAAGCTGTAACACTGGATCTAATAGTTATCCCACACAAATGAAGATTTGTCTCATATTCACACTTTGATGATGTTTTACTCCACAAACCGAGCGCTGAACGAAGCAGCTGTTCATTGTTAATTTGAAATTAAATAAATACATTTTTAAAAAACAAACAGAACAAATTGAGTTTAAGGGAAACGTTGAGTTTAAGGGTACACATTTCTCGACAAAGGGTGTTGAATTTTAAAGATTTTGTTCTTCAATGGTCAGGACCCCCACAGGACCACCACAGAGCAGGTATTATTTAGGTGGTGGTTGATTCTCAGCACTGCAGTGACACTGACATGGTGGTGGTGTGTTAGTGTGTGTTGTGCTGGTATGAGTGGATCAGACACAGCAGCGCTGCTGGAGTTTTTAAATACCGTGTCCACTCACTCTCCTCTCTAATAGACACTCCTACCTGGTTGGTCCACCTTGTAGATGTGAAGTCAGAGATGATCGCTCATCTATTGCTGCTGTTTGAGTTGGTCATCTTCTAGACCTTCATCAGTGGTCACAGGTCGCTGCCCATGGGGCGCTGTTGGCTGGATATTTTTGGTTGCTGAACTATTCTCAGTCCAGCAGTGACAGTGAGGTGTTTCAAAACTAGAGCAGCGCTGCTGTGTCTGATCCACTCATACCAGCACAACACACACTGACACACCACCACCATGTCAGTGTCACTGCAGTGCTGACAATCATCCACCACCCAAATAATACCTGCTCTGTAGTGGTCCTGGGAGAGTCCTGACCATTGAAGAACAGCATGAAAGGAGGCTAACAAAGTATGTAGAGAAACATATGGACTACAGTCAGTAATTGTAGAACTACAAAGTGCTTCTATATGGTAAGTGGAGCTGATAAAATGGACAGTGAGTGTAGAAACAAGGAGGTGGTTTTAATGTTATGGCTGATCAGTGTAGCATCTGCTAAATGCCAAAAATGTAAATGCAAATGTAGACCAAATCAGATCTTGTGTTTACATAAGAACACTATTAGTTAAATAAATGTTTTGCTAGTGGTCACATCCAGATACAGAAACTAGAACTTATGAATTTTCTGCATTTTCTCCTATTTTCACCCAATTTAGTGTAGTCAATTTGTCTTCCACTGCTGGTGGATCCCTGATTGCAGTAGAGGTGGGTATATTGCTGCTCACTCCTCCTCTGACCCACATGCAGCCCTTAGCGGAATTCTTTTTTCACCCATGCACTCTGCACAGGTGCCTCTCTATCTGCCAATCATTAGAAAGTAATGATTTTGAGTGTAGAGCGTACATCAGATCAGTCCTGCTGGGGTTGGATGTAAGATTACCATCAGACCAGCCGAGATAGCAGATGAAACCTGTGTGTCTGAAGAAGAACCGGACAGTTTGGTTGGGTTGGGTATTGTCAACATAGGAGTGGTAGTAAAAGCCATGTGGAAATGTGCAGTATTCTTACTCAATGCTGCATAGCTCATATTTCCATAAAACAATAAAATATTATCATCACAGCAGACTAAAGGCAGGATCAGTAAGTGTTTGTTTTACTCTTTACTGTCAGACTTACGACTTTTTTCTCTCTAGCGTGAAGCATCTATAGTTTGTTGCATGCTGCAGGATTTCCGCTTTGGTCCAACACTCAAATACTGACAGACGTTTAGAGAGATAACCAGAAAGGCTAGGTGTATGAAGATGGGAAAACATCCAGTGTGGGATTCTGGACAGAAATGAACTCCAGGCAAATGTATAAACATAAACTGCATTCTGAGCGTAACAGCTAGCTGTACTTCTTCTACATTATGAGTGTGTTTATCTCCTGTCTGTCATGTTAGCACAGGTAAATAAGAAGATGGAGCTAAGCCAGTGGTAATTTGGCTGTAGAAATATACGTCGGAAAATGGTTGTCACGTAACTCAGTCCACCGCTGCATCAAGAAATACACTTTCTTAACCGCTTATCCAGTTAGGGTCGCGGGGAGTGCTGTAGCCTATCCCAGCTTTTCAATGGGCGCAAGGCACACAGTAACACCCTGGACGGGGGAACCAGTTGTCTCCAATTAACCTAACTGCATGTTTTTGGACTATGGGAGGAAACCGGAGCACCCGGAGGAAACCCACGCAGACACGGGGAGAACATGCAAACTCCACACAGAAAGGACCCAGACCGCCCCGTCTGGGGATCGAACCTAGGACCTTCTTGCTGTGAGGCGACAGTGCTACCCACCAAGCCATCGTGCCACCCTGATTCATTAACTGCCCTTTGAATACCTGTTTTGAAACATGTACATCCATCTAGACAACGACTTTTTTAGACATCCGAACTTGTTCCAGCAAAACATTGCCAAGCTGCCAACCTGTACACCGTGATAAGCGCCACCCCGATAGCAGAGGTCATAATTGCCCTAGTGACAAGGACTCTTGTTTTAGCCATTGTCCTTCCCCCTACAGACACACAGTCAGTTGTGTGTCTGTGTAAGCACCCAGTCGGTTTCCTCCAAACCAGTTTCCTCACACCTCTAAAAACATGCAGAAGGTGGACTGTCTGCTCTAAACTGTCACACGATGGATTTGGTGCCTACCACCTTTACTGTAAAACACATGCCGTGAATGAATGAATGTCATGGATTAGATGTGTAATGTTACCATTTATTCATACAAATCACATAATCCATAAAGAATGTAAAACTCGACACACAACCAGATTCCAGTGTTGATTGGCAGGTCTCACTATAATGATCGTTGGTTTTGATGAGCTAAGCCAGGCCCTGTGTTGTTTTTGGCTTTTGTTTTTCATATTCCTACCCGTCTACTGCAGTTGTGCAAATGTGACACACGACTTATTGTATGGCACAGGGTTCTTTTTATTTCAAAAAAAGAAGAAAAAAAAATGATGGCACAGTCCGGATAGTTTAGTCTGCAAATTTAATCACAAAGTTAATCACAAATTTTTGTACTTTTAATTAACAAGGAGAGCTGTATGTGTTTATTTAAAATATAAAACCTGCTTTAAATCTTCTTTAAAAACAAAGAAAAGAAAAGAGATGGGCACAACGTGAAAAAAATCATAATTAATCATAAATTGTTGTATTTTTAATTAAAAAGAAGCTTTATGTGTTTATTTAAAATATAAAATCTGCTTTAAGACTTCATTAAAAAAAAAAGAAAGAAAAGAAAAAGATGGGCACAACCCGAAAAACAAAAAAATAATAAAAAAATTATAATTCGTCATAAATTGTACTTTTAATTAAAAAGGGGCTTCATGTGCTTATTTAAAATATAAAATTTGCTTTAAATCTTTTTAAAAAAGAAAAAGAAAAGTAAAAACAATCATAATTCATCATAAATTGTTGTACTTTTAATTAAAAAGGAGCTTTATGTGCTTATTAAAAATATAAAATCTGCTTTAAATCTTAAAAAAAGAAAAGAAAAAAGAAAAGAAGAAAAAAGACGGACAACCCAAAGAAATAATAAAAAATATAAAAAGGAGCTTTATGTGCTAATTAAAAATAAAAAATCTGCTTTAAATCTTCTTAAAAAACAAAAAGATAAAAACGTAATTCATCATAAATTGTACTTTTAAATAAAAAGGAGCTTTTTGTGCTTATTTTAAATAAAAAATCTGCCTTTAATCTTCTTTAGAAGTGTTTTGCACTTCATTCACTGCAAGTTTTGGCACAAATCAGCACAAGTTTTGTTCAGTGTGAATATGAGATGAATCTGCATTTGTGTGGAATAACCGTCAGATCCAGTGTTACAGCTCCACATGTATCTGTATTTATCTGGATTTTCTTCACTGTTTCACTGTTAAACTTCTATTATAGCTCGAGGTTGTAAGACACACTGAAAATCAGCTTCTCCCAGAGTCTAAAACGCTTATTTAAAAAAAATGAAGCTTAATGTGGTTTAATGTAGTAAAAGAAGGGAGACCGGAGCACTAAACTTCTCTTCATTATTACTGCTCATAAGTTCTCTCCACTAATGAAATTCCTCACTCGTTGTTTTAGTACAATAAGTCACATTAGGCTTTGTTCATGTTAAGCTTTGTTCATATATCAAACAGTTCGTCTCATTGGAGGAGCTTTAAAAAGGTCAGCGGCAAACGGCAAGTGTTCAAAGTGTGAATGTGCCGTAAGGAAACAATAAACTGTTTTTAATTGTATTTCAGTGTTTTTATATTATCTTTGTGTTATTTTTAGTGTATAAGTACAAAAACAACCCCATTATTTTACATTAACCAAAAATATATGCAGTTCCACGGGACCATGGAACACATTAACAGGTTTCCCAAACATCCTTATGGGAAAAAATAGCTTGAAACTCAACGTCTTTGAAACTCGAGGCCACTCCCAGAACCAACTGACGTTAAGGAAATACACAATAAAATTTAAAAATAAGTAAAAAATTAAGCCAAACATATGAGTCACTTTATTCTTCAACAGGCCTTGATTCACAGTGGGAGCATTTTTCTCAATCTGCCTCTCCTGATGACCTGAAACAGCAGCTGAAACAGCTGTAATCCAGCTAAACTCGCTAAATGTCTGCTGATGTAGTAATAACGTGTACTGTCACACAGTCCTATCTGTCATCAGCCGTTTTTCTTATTTAGGGTGGAACAAAGTGACGTGGAGTACTGACACAACTCAGTCTACACCGCACAGGTCACGCATGTCTTTGCTTAACACCATAAAGATCGAGGAAAGCACAGCATTTAGAAACTTTGACCTTGACACAGTGTTCAGTGTTCCACAGAGTTTTTAATAAGTGCAATAAACTCGCCGTGTTTCTGAACATTTAGAGATATCGTCAGCTGTAGGTAATTATTAGCAAACAAGGAATCAGGAATTACAAACTCCATTTTCAGAAAAGTTGGGACATTAAAACTAGAATCTGTGAGCAGGATAAGGATCTGAGCAGGATAAAGATCTGAGCAGGATAAAGCTCTGAGCAGGATAAAGATCTGACCAGGATAAAGATCTGAGCAGGATAAAGCTCTGACCAGGATAAAGCTCTGACCAGGATAAAGATCTGAGCAGGATAAAGATCTGACCAGGATAAAGATCTGAGCAGGATAAAGCTCTGAGCAGGATGAAGATCTGATACTGCTGTTAAATCTTGTGAATATTAGATGAGAACACATGAGCACAACCACACATCTTGTCATTACTGGAGGGACCTAGAGAACTTAGAGATGTTGGGGGTGTATCAAATGATGGTCAACTGGTTCCATGGTCAACAATGTGAATTTACATTCAAAGTAACTATTTAAATAAATCTTAAATGAACCGCAAATCATGAATCATGTTGGTTTAAACATTTACATTCGCTAACAGATGATGAATTTGGGGCTGTAATTATTTCTTTAATACTATTTAAGGTTGGGGCTGGTGACCTCACTGTGTGCACATATGTACAGTGTTAGCTCTGAGGTCAAGGTAGTAGAAGGTCACTGGTTCAAGCCTCGTCCGTGCCAAGTGGCTACCAGAGCAAGACCCTTGAACTAGGTCAAAATTGTCAGTCAGTTTGGATAAAAGGCTCCTGTAGGTGATATAAAAGCATTAATGATTATGTAATTTAAGGTGGAAATACAATGTGTAGTGTTCAAACCTTCTATTTTTTTTTTTTTTTTAATTTATTAGGATTTTAACATCATGTTTTACACTTTGGTTACATTCATGACAGGAACGGTAGTTACTCATTACACAAGATTCATCAGTTCACAAGATTATATCAAACACGGTCATGGACAATTTAGTATCTCCAATTCCTCTCACTTGCACGTCTTTGGACTGTGGGAGAAAACCGGAACTCCCAGAGGAAACCCACGCAGACACGGGGAGAACATGCAAACTCCACACAGAAAGGACCCGGACCGGCCCACCTGGGAATCAAACCTAGTACCTTCTTGCTGTGAGGCGACAGTGCTACCCACCAAGTAGCCAAACCTTCTATGTAAAGTATTTTTACATAATAGCACTAAGCTTTACTCTTTACTCTTCATGTCACTCCCAGTCATTATGACACATGTTCTGGTTGTATAGGTGTAAAGGAAAAACTTGTTATATTGTTTGTTTAGGAGCTGTTTAGCAAGCTCGAAAAAAAAAAACCTTTTGTCACTGCCAATTTTCGATTTAAACTGAAAATACGTGTCACGCTTAAAGTGTGTTTAACATGCAGCATTGGCACCTCTGTGGGTTTATTGAAACCCTTAAAGATACTGCTTTAGAGCAGGTTTTAAAAATGTGATTTAAGGTCAGACTTGTAACCTTTGCATTCACATAGTTGTGTTGGTGTGTGAGTGCTGGGCAGAACATTACTAAGAGGATTATCTAACAGTATATATTTATCCACACCTTAGAATTAATTACTTAATATAAGATCATCTTTAAATCAATACTATAAACATAAAGAACATAAACTTGTTTGTTTATGTTATTGATTTAAAATTGATCCTTTATTATGTACATGTTAATTTTGTATATGATAATCTTAATATTAATACAATGACCTCACTATATAAATTATATAATGTTATTATATACACTGACCACCTCCTTGTTTCTACACTCACTGTCCATTTTATCGGCTCCACTTACCATATAGAAGCACTTTGTAGTTCTACAATTACTGACTGTAGTCCATTTGTCTTTCTACATGCTTTTTTAGCCCCCTTTCACCCTGTTCTTCAATGGTCAGGACCCCCACAGGACCACCACAGAGTAGGTATTATTTGGGTGGTGGATCATTCTCAGCACTGCAGTGACACTGACATGGTGGTGGTGTGTTAGTGTGTGTTGTGCTGGTACGAGTGGATCAGACACAGCAGCACTGATGGAGTTTTTAAACACCTCACTGTCACTGCTGGACTGAGAATAGTCCACCAACCAAAACTATCCAGCCAACAGCGCCCCGTGTGCAGCGTCCTGTAACCACTGATGAAGGTCTAGAAGATGACCAACCAAGTGGAGCTGATAAAATGGACAGTGAGTGTAGAAACAAGGAGGTGGTTTTAATGTTATGCCATAAACCACCAACTGCTCAAATTGTACTTCATAATTGTAAACAGCATAACCCATTATCAACATTGGTCATGCCGGTTTTGCTGGTTAATTGGCCAGCACTTGTTGTGTTTTAAACATCCAAGCACTACCCAGTTCAAACGAGCAATACCTCAGTACAGTATTTGGTAAAATAAACCAGATAAAACTAGCAACCAACTGATCTGAACCTTTTCTAAAATTAATGTATATATTTATTCATTTTTAAAATGTTTTTTGTAATGGTTTTAAATGTTTTTATTTATTTATTTGTTTTAGCTGGGTGTCATTATTTCGTTTTCTATTTATTTATGCATTTTCTCCCAATTTAACGTAGTCAATTTGTCTTCCGCTGCTGGTGGATCCCTGATTGCAGTCCAGGTGGGTGTATTGTTGCTCACGCCTCCTCCAACCCTCGCACAACCCTTAACGGAACCCTTTTTCACCAATGCATTCTGCACAGGCGCTTCTCTATCTGCCAATCATGGTCCTTACACAGCGTTTGAAGACCCCACCCAAATAGTCCGGTCATCCCACCCTAGCAGAGATGTGTCTGCTGCAGGCACTGCCAATTACGCCCACCAGATGGCGCCCAGCCGACCGGTGGCAACGCCGAGTTTTGAACCAGAGTGAAATATCCCTCTGCGCCACCTGGGCGCCTTCTGGGTGGCATTTTTAATTAGACATTTTTCTTGCTTTGGTTTACACTGGGTATGAACGTTAATTTATTGTCAATTTAATTTACAGCAATTTATTAATCCTGTTGTCAAGAAAATACAGTAAAATATACAGTTTATGACATCAATTATCACCATTAGCTGTAAAATTAGATGTATTTAAAACTGGACAGTAATATATAAATTATTATCCCATAAATATCTGTAGGGTAGAAGGCTGGTGTTCTGTTTACACTATTTTATTAAAAGAGAGCGCTTTAAACCACACTTAACCTTAAGTATTCTCTAAAATTAGAATCAGTGTTCGGCCCACTTCTTTTGTTTATTAATAGTCATTAGCAGTCAGGGCTTTAGGAAGCAACTTGGGTCCTCTGCAGTGGTGGACTGCGTAGCTGATACTGCTTATTTTATCTAGTGCTCTCAGCTACTTTTAATTAGTCTAGTTTAGTACGACGTTTATCCTTGTGGTCTAATATTTTGTATCAAAACCTGTCTCAGGTGGTTGAACTCCTGCTTTCTTTTGTACAGACAGTCGCTGTGGGCACGGTTTCGAGTCCCACCTTGGGCAAAAGGATTATTTTATATTACGTAACTCAATGAGAGTGACTGAATTCTGTATTTGTGGCTTCTCGATTGTTCTGATTCTGTTCAGTATTTACACTTGAGCCCAAAATGAACTTAAATCTTGTACTGTTGCCCTTCACCACTTTATTACAAAACAGCGACTCGTTTTAACGTTGTAACTTGTTGCAGCCACATTCTGTTCTAGTGTGGCTTTGAACTAAAGAATGTAGATGCACGACCAGCCCTGCAAGTTTATACACATATAGTGTTCATAGACAATGTTCTTACCCCTTTAAAATAGTCACTTTTTTTGTCTTACAGCCTGAAATAAAAAGCCACAACAAATATCTTTATTTGCACATTTGCCTTTGTTCAAGTAATCAGTGATCAGTCTCTTGATTCAGTACTTTGTAGAGCCACGTTTTGCTTTAATTACAACATCAGTGTGTTTGTATAAGTCCCAAAAGGCATTGCACATCTAAATTGGGTAATTCTTGTCCATTCTTCCTTGCAGATCTGTGCAGGTTCATCTACAGATCAGATTTAGATCAGGGCTCTGACTTGGACACTGTAGGACATTAACCTTCTATTCTTAAGCCATTTTTTGTATTGTGTATGGTGGTGGGTTTAGGGTTGTGGTCGTGCTGCAAGATAAACAAACTATCTAGCACAGGACTGCAAGTTTTCCTCAAGAATTCAAATGTACTTGGTAGCAGCATCCATTTCCCCCCTCAATCCTGACCAATTTCCAAGTTCTTGTAGAAGAGAAACATTCATCTAACATTTATGAAAACATCCCCATAACATAATGCTGCCACCACCGTGCTTCACACTAGGTATGGTGTATTTACAGTGGTTTGGTTTTCTCCAAAAAGTTAATACTTGGTCCGATCTAACTGCAAAACCTTTTGCCACATGTCTTTGAACATGGTATTTTAAGAAATGACTTCTTTCTTGCCACCCCACCATACAGATCAGCTCTGTGTAAAGCTTGTGAGAATGTTGTCACATGCACAGATTGGTCAACCTAAACCATACAGACTTGTAGGTCCTTCAAGGTTATCATTAGCCTCTTGGTAGCTTCTCTGATCAATATTGACTTCTCAAGCGCTTTTTTGACTTCTCAAGCGCTTTCAACACAATTTAACCTTGCATACTGGGGGAAAAGATGGAGAACATGCGGGTGGACAAAACCATGATCACCTGGGTATTGGACTACTTGTCTAAAAGACCCCAGTATGTACAGCTGGGAACCTGCCAGTCAGAGCGCCTGATCAGCAACATTGGAGCACCACAGGGAACTGTGTTCGCCCCTTTCCTTTTCACCCTGTACACCACCGACCTCCAGTAAAGGTCAGACCTCTGCCACCTTCAGAAATGTTCTGATGACTGTGCAGTGGTTGGGTGTATCAGGGATGGACAGGAGGATGAGTACAGAGACCTAGTGAGCAGATTCGTGGAGTGGTGCGGGAGGAACCATCTGCTCCTAAATGTGTCCAAAACTAAGGAGATCTTAGTGGACTTCAGGAGGAATAGGACCACAACTGGACCTGTTGCCATCATGGGTCAAAATGTGGAACTGGTGGACACTTATAAGTACTTGGGTGTCTGGCTCGACAACAGACTGGATTGGAGGGCTAACATGGAGGCTGTGAACAGGAAGGGGATGAGCAGACTTTACTTTCTGAGAAAGCTCAGGTCCTTTAATGTCTGCAACAAAATGTTGTCTATCTTTTACCAGTCGGTTGTTGTGGGAGCTGTGTTCTTTGCAGCTGTGTGTTCTTTACAGCATGGTCGTCATCCCAGAAGGAAGCTGACGCACAAGAAAGCCCGCAAACAGTTTGCTGAAGACAAGCAGTCCAAGAACATGGATTACTGGAATGCCCTGTGGTCTGACGAGACCAAGATAAACTTGTTTGGCTCAGGTGGTGTCCAGCATGTGTGGCGGCGCCCTGGTGAGAAGTACCAAGACAACTGTATCTTGCCTACAGTCAAGCATGGTGGTGGTAGCATCATGGTCTTGGGCTGCATGAGTGTTGCTGGCACTGGGGAGCTGCAGTTCATTGAGGGAAACATGAATTCCAACATGTACTGTGACATTCTGAAACAGAGCATGATCCCCTCCCTTCGAAAACTGGGCCTCATGGCAGTTTTCCAACAGGATAACGACCCCAAACACAACCTCCAAGATGACAACTGCTTTGCTGAGGAAGCTGAAGGTAAAGGTGATGGACTAAACCCAATTGAGCACCTGTGGCACATCCTCAAGTGGAAGGTGGAGGAGTTCAAGGTGTCTAACATCCACCAGCTCCGTGATGTCATCATGGAGCAGTGGAAGAGGATTCCAGTAGCAACCTGTGCAGCTCTGGTGAATTCCATGCCCAGGAGGGTTAAGGCAGTGCTGGATAATAATGGTGGTCACACAAAATATTGACACTTTGGGCACAATTTGGACATGTTCACTGTGGGGTGTACTCACTTATGTTGCCAGCTGTGTGTTAAGTTATTTTCAGAAGACAGTAAATCTACACTGCTATACAAGTTGTACACTGACTACTCTAAGTTATATCCAAGTTTTATTTCTATAGTGTTGTCCCATGAAAAGATATAATGAAATATTTGCAGAAATGTGAGCGGTGTACTCACTTTTGTGATACTCTGTATCTGTTATTATTTTACACTTACAACAGCTTAGTATATCACATATTACATATCTCTTCTAAAATATTTACTGCTAGGATACTTCTTAATTTTTTTTTATGACATACTACATTTTTTATTTTATTTCTTCAATTACATAGTGTGTACAACATTACTTCTGTACTTTAATTCTTTGTACTTTAATACTTTTTGCTTTAATGTATCTTGATCTGCTGTAATAACTGACTTTCCCTGTTTCCCTGTTTCCCTGTCTGTCTATCTATCTATCTATCTATCTATCTATCTATCTATCTATCTATCTATCTATCTATCTATCTATCTATCTATCTATCTATCTATCGTCTGTCTGTCTGTCTGTCTATCTGTTATCTGTCTGTCCGTCCGTCCGTCCATCCATCCATCCTCCTGACTTGGTCGTCCAGTTTGGAAAGACAGCCTGATCTCGGAAAGGTGTCGTGATGCCATACACGTTCCACTTCTTGATAATGCTAATGAACGCCCTGATTGGTATCATTCTCCTAACTTGTGCCTTTCCAGAACTTTATCACAGAGCTCTTTTAAACCAAACTTTCCAACCAGGGTGAATTTTTGTGTTACCTTACACATTTAGTGGCTGAATCCTCAAGAAACAGAAACAGCTGACTTTATTCTGAAGGCATTAAAACCACTACAGTGGTGTCAGGTGAGGCCATGTGAGCCTGGTTAGCCTGGTGTGTGATCTGGAAGGTGATTGGTTGTACCTGAGCAAGTTTATTATGGTTATTCTAAGGGCTGTTTACTTATTTAACCAGGTATCTTACCTATAAAATGAT
>NW_026947062.1:0-63574 GCF_030014385.1 Trichomycterus rosablanca | reverse complement strand
ACACACGCGAGACAGATCCCAGCTTAAGAGAGAGTACGCACCGAATAGGCCCAATTTAACCCTAGTCTATTCATATGTCACTCATTAATTTGTTAATGTATACATATCATTAATTCATCAATAATTCATGATGCACTCACTATCAGTCGATGTATTAATTCATTGTTAATAAACTGGTAGTTAGGTGTTAGTATATGTTTAGTTATGTACACATGTTGTAAAGTGTTTACCGTCGTGTTCTCAGCGCGCTTGGCTCTTTAAACTTCTCTACGGTGTGTATTCTTGGTTTGCTTGTGGCAAAAAATATTACACAAACGTCCATATCCATACCCAAACATCCTCGAGGACTTCATGTTGACTGTGGCGCCCTCAGGTGTCCCTCTTGTGGTATAACCTTTTTTTCCTTATTCCTTTTTTATTTCATTAATATTACATAGGATATCGATTTATTTTGGGGGTTTCCATTTTAAATTATGTTTTAGGTCAATCAATTATATTGTATAATTTATGGTCAAGGTGGTTAAGGTAGGTCAGGGTTAGAAATATATCTATTGAGGTCGAAGTTGAATTAATTGTAGGTAGGGTGGGTTGTAGTCAGTCTAGTTTTAATCTAAATTGGGGTTAGGATGATGGGTGATTAGATTGCGGTTAAAATTCAGTTTATTTGGGGTCAGGGCTAGGATGATCAAAGATTAGGTTGTAGTAGAGCTTCAGTGTATTGAATTTAAAGTACTTGGAAATTGGGTTGAAGTTGTAATTAGGTTTATTAAGGTTAGAGTTGATATAATTATGGACTGAACTATAATTGAAATTTCATTTATTGTGATTGGGGACAGTGTAAATGAAGGTTAGGTTCTAGTTGGAAGGTTTATTAGGATTAGGGTTAGAATAATTGGGAGTTGGGTTATGGTTGAAATGGAGTTTATTGTGGTTGGGGTTGGAATAATTGGGAATTGGGTTGAAATTAGGTTTATTAAGCTTAGGGTTAGAGTAATTAGGGGTTGGGTTATGGTAAATAATTGGGGTAAGGTCATCGTTGAGATGAGTCTATTGAGGTTGGGGTTAGAGTAATTAGGGATTAGGTTATGGTTAAGATTAGGCTTATTGAGGTTGGGGTTGGAATAATTAGGAATGAGGTTATGGTTAAGATTAGGTTTATTGAGGTTGGGGTTAGAGTAATTAGGGATTAGGTGATGGTTAAGATTAGGTTTATTGAGGTTGGGGTTAGAGTAATTAGGGATTAGGTGATGGTTAAGATTAGGTTTATTGAGGTTGGGGTTAGAGTAATTAGGGATTAGGTTATGGTTAAGATTAGGCTTATTGAGGTTGGGGTTGGAATAATTAGGAATGAGGTTATGGTTAAGATTAGGTTTATTGAGGTTGGGGTTAGAGTAATTAGGGATTAGGTGATGGTTAAGATTAGGTTTATTGAGGTTGGGGTTAGAGTAATTAGGGATTAGGTGATGGTTAAGATTAAGGAAACGTGGAACATAAAGGACAAGAGAACTGTCTGCAGCTACATAAACAGGCCCTAATTCAAACTTGGATCGATTTCTCAGCTCCTAAAGCTTGCTACAGAGATGTAGCCATGATTGGTTACAAGGGTTACAAGCTGTGCAATTATGCAGAAAATGTGCCCTTTCATTTGGGTTTCTTAATTTCATGTGGGGTTAGATGCAGTTCCTAACCTAAACAGCAGGTGCCAGCTTTCAGTAAGTCTGGGGTTAGCTTGGGGTTAGATGCAGTTCCTAACCTAAACAGCAGGTGCCAGCTTTCAGTAAGTCTGGGGTTAGCTTGGGGTTAGATGCAGTTCCTAACCTAAACAGCAGGTGCCAGCTTTCAGTAAGTCTGGGGTTAGCTTGGGGTTAGATGCAGTTCCTAACCTAAACAGCAGGTGCCAGCTTTCAGTAAGTCTGGGGTTAGCTTGGGGTTAGATGCAGTTCCTAACCTAAACAGCAGGTGCCAGCTTTCAGTAAGTCTGGGGTTAGCTTGGGGTTAGGCCTTGGATTGGGGGCGTGGTTAGGGTTTTGCTCATAGGTTAAGAGTTAAAACCAGAGGCGGCATTCAAATTAGTGGCATTGAAATGAGACGTATGCTAATCTTTGCTCTCCTATTGGCTGGAGGTAGCAGTATGCAAATGTCTGCTCTCCTATTGGCCGTATGCAAATGTTTGGAATCCCATTGGTTGAAACTCAAACATGTCCTTTTTGCTGGTTTGTAATGTCAATGATGTGTGTTGTATTGTACCACAGGGACTTTTATTTCCTTGGGGATCAGTAAAGCATCCATCAATCCATGTGTATGTCTAACTATTTGCCTACCTTTTATTTATTTATTTCAGCAGGACATGATCCGAGTCAGACTTGGAGCAGAAGATCCGTCCGTGGCCGAGGTGGGCAGCACACGACCCACACATCCACGAGACCACGAACCTATGACACACAACACACACACAAAAAAAACAAAACAAAACATATGATAAGCACAAAAATGCAATAATCGTTCAAGAACACGAATGGTAACCCCTGGTATCAGAATGAGATTCATGGGCCGAGTACGTGGACACACACACACACACACACACACACAGACACAGACACAGACACACACACACACACACACACACACACACAGGCAATTGGCAGTGTGTGTAATGTTAAAAAATAACAATAAAAAATAAAGGAACAGAACAGTAAAGTACCTGAATCGATTGAACAAGATGTGAACAGTTCGGTTGACATTCTTCTGACTTATCAGGTAGCCAAGGTTTGGTATTTTTTGGAATATGAGCTGTTGAAAAACCTGAAATCATACTAAGTGATGTGGCATGACTATTCCAAAAGATGGCAGCAGAGGATCAAAAATGAGCGGTGCCTTAGGATTCCGTCAAGCCGGGAAGTCGAGGCTTCCCAGCTTAAGAGAGAGTACGCACCGAATAGGCCCAATTTAACCCTAGTCTATTCATATGTCACTCATTAATTTGTTAATGTATACATATCATTAATTCATCAATAATTCATGATGCACTCACTATCAGTCGATGTATTAATTCATTGTTAATAAACTGGTAGTTAGGTGTTAGTATATGTTTAGTTATGTACACATGTTGTAAAGTGTTTACCGTCGTGTTCTCAGCGCGCTTGGCTCTTTAAACTTCTCTACGGTGTGTATTCTTGGTTTGCTTGTGGCAAAAAATATTACACAAACGTCCATATCCATACCCAAACATCCTCGAGGACTTCATGTTGACTGTGGCGCCCTCAGGTGTCCCTCTTGTGGTATAACCTTTTTTTCCTTATTCCTTTTTTATTTCATTAATATTACATAGGATATCGATTGATTTTGGGGGTTTCCATTTTAAATTATGTTTTAGGTCAATCAATTATATTGTATAATTTATGGTCAAGGTGGTTAAGGTAGGTCAGGGTTAGAAATATATCTATTGAGGTCGAAGTTGAATTAATTGTAGGTAGGGTGGGTTGTAGTCAGTCTAGTTTTAATCTAAATTGGGGTTAGGATGATGGGTGATTAGATTGCGGTTAAAATTCAGTTTATTTGGGGTCAGGGCTAGGATGATCAAAGATTAGGTTGTAGTAGAGCTTCAGTGTATTGAATTTAAAGTACTTGGAAATTGGGTTGAAGTTGTAATTAGGTTTATTAAGGTTAGAGTTGATATAATTATGGACTGAACTATAATTGAAATTTCATTTATTGTGATTGGGGACAGTGTAAATGAAGGTTAGGTTCTAGTTGGAAGGTTTATTAGGATTAGGGTTAGAATAATTGGGAGTTGGGTTATGGTTGAAATGGAGTTTATTGTGGTTGGGGTTGGAATAATTGGGAATTGGGTTGAAATTAGGTTTATTAAGCTTAGGGTTAGAGTAATTAGGGGTTGGGTCATGGTAAATAATTGGGGTAAGGTCATCGTTGAGATGAGTCTATTGAGGTTGGGGTTAGAGTAATTAGGGATTCGGTTATGGTTAAGATTAGGCTTATTGAGGTTGGGGTTGGAATAATTAGGAATGAGGTTATGGTTAAGATTAGGTTTATTGAGGTTGGGGTTAGAGTAATTAGGGATTAGGTGATGGTTAAGATTAGGTTTATTGAGGTTGGGGTTAGAGTAATTAGGGATTAGGTGATGGTTAAGATTAAGGAAACGTGGAACATAAAGGACAAGAGAACTGTCTGCAGCTACATAAACAGGCCCTAATTCAAACTTGGATCGATTTCTCAGCTCCTAAAGCTTGCTACAGAGATGTAGCCATGATTGGTTACAAGGGTTACAAGCTGTGCAATTATGCAGAAAATGTGCCCTTTCATTTGGGTTTCTTAATTTCATGTGGGGTTAGATGCAGTTCCTAACCTAAACAGCAGGTGCCAGCTTTCAGTAAGTCTGGGGTTAGCTTGGGGTTAGATGCAGTTCCTAACCTAAACAGCAGGTGCCACCTTGCAGTAAGTCTGGGGTTAGCTTGGGGTTAGATGCAGTTCCTAACCTAAACAGCAGGTGCCAGCTTTCAGTAAGTCTGGGGTTAGCTTGGGGTTAGATGCAGTTCCTAACCTAAACAGCAGGTGCCAGCTTTCAGTAAGTCTGGGGTTAGCTTGGGGTTAGATGCAGTTCCTAACCTAAACAGCAGGTGCCACCTTGCAGTAAGTCTGGGGTTAGCTTGGGGTTTGTTTTGTAATGAGGTACAAAAATCGGTTGACATTCTTCTGACTTAAAGATTGGAGCCCAGTAAAAGTAATTAGGCAGTGGGGGTACAAAAAAAGATAGCTGGTGTCGTTGGGGGGGTACGAGGTGGTTCATTCTACCTTGAAAGTCCTACAAACTGGTGCTGTATGACTTCTAAAAGTACATGAGGACGTTGTAACCGAAAACGTCCAGTAGATGGCAGCAGAGGGTTAAAAACGAGCGGTGCGTTTCCAGCTGTGAGCAGGGAGAAGTGGTCGGCTTGAAATGTAGTGTTTCCAATGCAAAGTGAAAGAGCTTTCCAAAATCTGTTCATAAAGTGTGTAAATAATTTCATGTAAAAAGCTCAATCCAGACAAACACAACATACAATGATATTATGTTCATGAAGGATATTCAGAGCTGGTGTCCGAACCCACTGGGATAGACGCCGATTGACTTTTAATTCATTCAAAATGGGATTTCTCAGCTCTTGAGGCTGCTACAGCATAGATGTAGCAACGATTGGTCAGAAGAACAAACTTCAAGCTGTGCACTAACACTGGAAAATGTGCCGTTTCATCGGGTTTCTTATTTCCTTTTCTTAATGTCGATGCAGTTCCGAACATGCCCTGCAGAGGTCAGATCCTTAAGCCGGGAAGCAGCGACCATATGGTGCAAGGTTCCCGGATTAAGAGAATGCGGCCGATCTGACCCTAGTCTACACTCAGTCAAATAATCGGGAAAATTCGAAGAAACGTCGTAGGACCTCCAAAATCGCACAGGGCGTGCAGGTCCAACCTACCAGCGACATATCGGAGCCCCGCGGTCCCGCGTGGAAAGACGGCCGAGATACGGGCCCCCGACGCGTACGCGAGTAGGCCCAAAAAACCACGTTTCGGGGTCCCGCGGCGGAACCGTAGGACGTAGGCGCACCGAAACCGAGCACGTCGGAGGGGGCCCGGCCACGAGCGACATATCGGAGCCCCGTCACCGTGGTCCGAAAGGCGGCCGAGACACGGGCCCCGACGCGTACGCGAGTAGTCGTCAGGCCCCAGACGACGTGCGGAGGTCCCGCGAGGGAACCGGATGTCGTAGGCCCACCGGACCAGAGTACGACGGACCGCGCGTAGGCACGAGCGACATATCGGAGCCCCGTGACCCTGGTCCTAAAGGCGTCCGAGATACGGGAATAATTGGGAATTGGGTTGAAATTAGGTTTATTAAGCTTAGGGTTAGAGTAATTAGGGGTTGGGTTATGGTAAATAATTGGGGTAAGGTCATCGTTGAGATGAGTCTATTGAGGTTGGGGTTAGAATAATTAGGGATTAGGTTATGGTTAAGATTAGGCTTATTGAGGTTGGGGTTGGAATAATTAGAAATGAGGTTATGGTTAAGATTAGGTTTATTGAGGTTGGGGTTAGAGTAATTAGGGATTAGGTGATGGTTAAGATTAGGTTTATTGAGGTTGGGGTTAGAGTAATTAGGGATTAGGTGATGGTTAAGATTAGGTTATGGTTAAGATTAGGTTTATTGAGGTTGGGGTTAGAGTAATTAGGGATTAGGTAATGGTTAAGATTAGGTTTATTGAGGTTGGGGTTAGAGTAATTAGGGATTAGGTTATGGTTAAGATTAGGCTTATTGAGGTTGGGGTTGGAATAATTAGGAATGAGGTTATGGTTAAGATTAGGTTTATTGAGGTTGGGGTTAGAGTAATTAGGGATTAGGTAATGGTTAAGATTAGGTTTATTGAGGTTGGGGTTAGAGTAATTAGGGATTAGGTAATGGTTAAGATTAGGTTTATTGAGGTTGGGGTTAGAATAATTAGGGATTAGGTAATGGTTAAGATTAGGTTTATTGAGGTTGGGGTTAGAATAATTAGGGATTAGGTTATGGTTAAAATTAAGGAAACGTGGAACATAAAGGACAAGAGAACTGTCTGCAGCTACATAAACAGGCCCTAATTCAAACTTGGATCGATTTCTCAGCTCCTAAAGCTTGCTACAGAGATGTAGCCATGATTGGTTACAAGGGTTACAAGCTGTGCAATTATGCAGAAAATGTGCCCTTTCATTTGGGTTTCTTAATTTCATGTGGGGTTAGATGCAGTTCCTAACCTAAACAGCAGGTGCCAGCTTTCAGTAAGTCTGGGGTTAGCTTGGGGTTAGATGCAGTTCCTAACCTAAACAGCAGGTGCCACCTTGCAGTAAGTCTGGGGTTAGCTTGGGGTTAGGCCTTGGATTGGGGGCGTGGTTAGGGTTTTGCTCATAGGTTAAGAGTTAAAACCAGAGGCGGCATTCAAATTAGTGGCATTGAAATGAGACGTATGCTAATCTTTGCTCTCCTATTGGCTGGAGGTAGCAGTATGCAAATGTCTGCTCTCCTATTGGCCGTATGCAAATGTTTGGAATCCCATTGGTTGAAACTCAAACATGTCCTTTTTGCTGGTTTGTAATGTCAATGATGTGTGTTGTATTGTACCACAGGGACTTTTATTTCCTTGGGGATCAGTAAAGCATCCATCAATCCATGTGTATGTCTAACTATTTGCCTACCTTTTATTTATTTATTTCAGCAGGACATGATCCGAGTCAGACTTGGAGCAGAAGATCCGTCCGTGGCCGAGGTGGGCAGCACACGACCCACACATCCACGAGACCACGAACCTATGACACACAACACACACACAAAAAAAACAAAACAAAACATATGATAAGCACAAAAATGCAATAATCGTTCAAGAACACGAATGGTAACCCCTGGTATCAGAATGAGATTCATGGGCCGAGTACGTGGACACACACACACACACACACACACACAGACACAGACACAGACACACACACACACACACACACACACACACACAGGCAATTGGCAGTGTGTGTAATGTTAAAAAATAACAATAAAAAATAAAGGAACAGAACAGTAAAGTACCTGAATCGATTGAACAAGATGTGAACAGTTCGGTTGACATTCTTCTGACTTATCAGGTAGCCAAGGTTTGGTATTTTTTGGAATACGAGCTGTTGAAAAACCTGAAATCATACTAAGTGATGTGGCATGACTATTCCAAAAGATGGCAGCAGAGGATCAAAAATGAGCGGTGCCTTAGGATTCCGTCAAGCCGGGAAGTCGAGGCTTCCCAGCTTAAGAGAGAGTACGCACCGAATAGGCCCAATTTAACCCTAGTCTATTCATATGTCACTCATTAATTTGTTAATGTATACATATCATTAATTCATCAATAATTCATGATGCACTCACTATCAGTCGATGTATTAATTCATTGTTAATAAACTGGTAGTTAGGTGTTAGTATATGTTTAGTTATGTACACATGTTGTAAAGTGTTTACCGTCGTGTTCTCAGCGCGCTTGGCTCTTTAAACTTCTCTACGGTGTGTATTCTTGGTTTGCTTGTGGCAAAAAATATTACACAAACGTCCATATCCATACCCAAACATCCTCGAGGACTTCATGTTGACTGTGGCGCCCTCAGGTGTCCCTCTTGTGGTATAACCTTTTTTTCCTTATTCCTTTTTTATTTCATTAATATTACATAGGATATCGATTGATTTTGGGGGTTTCCATTTTAAATTATGTTTTAGGTCAATCAATTATATTGTATAATTTATGGTCAAGGTGGTTAAGGTAGGTCAGGGTTAGAAATATATCTATTGAGGTCGAAGTTGAATTAATTGTAGGTAGGGTGGGTTGTAGTCAGTCTAGTTTTAATCTAAATTGGGGTTAGGATGATGGGTGATTAGATTGCGGTTAAAATTCAGTTTATTTGGGGTCAGGGCTAGGATGATCAAAGATTAGGTTGTAGTAGAGCTTCAG
Source organism: Trichomycterus rosablanca (assembly GCF_030014385.1). Lineage (NCBI taxonomy): Eukaryota > Metazoa > Chordata > Actinopteri > Siluriformes > Trichomycteridae > Trichomycterus > Trichomycterus rosablanca. The sequence goes on along the minus strand of NW_026947062.1, from coordinate 55,067 downwards.
TGTATTGAATTTAAAGTACTTGGAAATTGGGTTGAAGTTGTAATTAGGTTTATTAAGGTTAGAGTTGATATAATTATGGACTGAACTATAATTGAAATTTCATTTATTGTGATTGGGGACAGTGTAAATGAAGGTTAGGTTCTAGTTGGAAGGTTTATTAGGATTAGGGTTAGAATAATTGGGAGTTGGGTTATGGTTGAAATGGAGTTTATTGTGGTTGGGGTTGGAATAATTGGGAATTGGGTTGAAATTAGGTTTATTAAGCTTAGGGTTAGAGTAATTAGGGGTTGGGTTATGGTAAATAATTGGGGTAAGGTCATCGTTGAGATGAGTCTATTGAGGTTGGGGTTAGAGTAATTAGGGATTAGGTTATGGTTAAGATTAGGCTTATTGAGGTTGGGGTTGGAATAATTAGGAATGAGGTTATGGTTAAGATTAGGTTTATTGAGGTTGGGGTTAGAGTAATTAGGGATTAGGTGATGGTTAAGATTAGGTTTATTGAGGTTGGGGTTAGAGTAATTAGGGATTAGGTGATGGTTAAGATTAGGTTTATTGAGGTTGGGGTTAGAGTAATTAGGGATTAGGTTATGGTTAAGATTAGGCTTATTGAGGTTGGGGTTGGAATAATTAGGAATGAGGTTATGGTTAAGATTAGGTTTATTGAGGTTGGGGTTAGAGTAATTAGGGATTAGGTGATGGTTAAGATTAGGTTTATTGAGGTTGGGGTTAGAGTAATTAGGGATTAGGTGATGGTTAAGATTAAGGAAACGTGGAACATAAAGGACAAGAGAACTGTCTGCAGCTACATAAACAGGCCCTAATTCAAACTTGGATCGATTTCTCAGCTCCTAAAGCTTGCTACAGAGATGTAGCCATGATTGGTTACAAGGGTTACAAGCTGTGCAATTATGCAGAAAATGTGCCCTTTCATTTGGGTTTCTTAATTTCATGTGGGGTTAGATGCAGTTCCTAACCTAAACAGCAGGTGCCAGCTTTCAGTAAGTCTGGGGTTAGCTTGGGGTTAGATGCAGTTCCTAACCTAAACAGCAGGTGCCAGCTTTCAGTAAGTCTGGGGTTAGCTTGGGGTTAGATGCAGTTCCTAACCTAAACAGCAGGTGCCAGCTTTCAGTAAGTCTGGGGTTAGCTTGGGGTTAGATGCAGTTCCTAACCTAAACAGCAGGTGCCAGCTTTCAGTAAGTCTGGGGTTAGCTTGGGGTTAGATGCAGTTCCTAACCTAAACAGCAGGTGCCAGCTTTCAGTAAGTCTGGGGTTAGCTTGGGGTTAGGCCTTGGATTGGGGGCGTGGTTAGGGTTTTGCTCATAGGTTAAGAGTTAAAACCAGAGGCGGCATTCAAATTAGTGGCATTGAAATGAGACGTATGCTAATCTTTGCTCTCCTATTGGCTGGAGGTAGCAGTATGCAAATGTCTGCTCTCCTATTGGCCGTATGCAAATGTTTGGAATCCCATTGGTTGAAACTCAAACATGTCCTTTTTGCTGGTTTGTAATGTCAATGATGTGTGTTGTATTGTACCACAGGGACTTTTATTTCCTTGGGGATCAGTAAAGCATCCATCAATCCATGTGTATGTCTAACTATTTGCCTACCTTTTATTTATTTATTTCAGCAGGACATGATCCGAGTCAGACTTGGAGCAGAAGATCCGTCCGTGGCCGAGGTGGGCAGCACACGACCCACACATCCACGAGACCACGAACCTATGACACACAACACACACACAAAAAAAACAAAACAAAACATATGATAAGCACAAAAATGCAATAATCGTTCAAGAACACGAATGGTAACCCCTGGTATCAGAATGAGATTCATGGGCCGAGTACGTGGACACACACACACACACACACACACACAGACACAGACACAGACACACACACACACACACACACACACACACACACACACACACACAGGCAATTGGCAGTGTGTGTAATGTTAAAAAATAACAATAAAAAATAAAGGAACAGAACAGTAAAGTACCTGAATCGATTGAACAAGATGTGAACAGTTCGGTTGACATTCTTCTGACTTATCAGGTAGCCAAGGTTTGGTATTTTTTGGAATACGAGCTGTTGAAAAACCTGAAATCATACTAAGTGATGTGGCATGACTATTCCAAAAGATGGCAGCAGAGGATCAAAAATGAGCGGTGCCTTAGGATTCCGTCAAGCCGGGAAGTCGAGGCTTCCCAGCTTAAGAGAGAGTACGCACCGAATAGGCCCAATTTAACCCTAGTCTATTCATATGTCACTCATTAATTTGTTAATGTATACATATCATTAATTCATCAATAATTCATGATGCACTCACTATCAGTCGATGTATTAATTCATTGTTAATAAACTGGTAGTTAGGTGTTAGTATATGTTTAGTTATGTACACATGTTGTAAAGTGTTTACCGTCGTGTTCTCAGCGCGCTTGGCTCTTTAAACTTCTCTACGGTGTGTATTCTTGGTTTGCTTGTGGCAAAAAATATTACACAAACGTCCATATCCATACCCAAACATCCTCGAGGACTTCATGTTGACTGTGGCGCCCTCAGGTGTCCCTCTTGTGGTATAACCTTTTTTTCCTTATTCCTTTTTTATTTCATTAATATTACATAGGATATCGATTGATTTTGGGGGTTTCCATTTTAAATTATGTTTTAGGTCAATCAATTATATTGTATAATTTATGGTCAAGGTGGTTAAGGTAGGTCAGGGTTAGAAATATATCTATTGAGGTCGAAGTTGAATTAATTGTAGGTAGGGTGGGTTGTAGTCAGTCTAGTTTTAATCTAAATTGGGGTTAGGATGATGGGTGATTAGATTGCGGTTAAAATTCAGTTTATTTGGGGTCAGGGCTAGGATGATCAAAGATTAGGTTGTAGTAGAGCTTCAGTGTATTGAATTTAAAGTACTTGGAAATTGGGTTGAAGTTGTAATTAGGTTTATTAAGGTTAGAGTTGATATAATTATGGACTGAACTATAATTGAAATTTCATTTATTGTGATTGGGGACAGTGTAAATGAAGGTTAGGTTCTAGTTGGAAGGTTTATTAGGATTAGGGTTAGAATAATTGGGAGTTGGGTTATGGTTGAAATGGAGTTTATTGTGGTTGGGGTTGGAATAATTGGGAATTGGGTTGAAATTAGGTTTATTAAGCTTAGGGTTAGAGTAATTAGGGGTTGGGTTATGGTAAATAATTGGGGTAAGGTCATCGTTGAGATGAGTCTATTGAGGTTGGGGTTAGAGTAATTAGGGATTAGGTTATGGTTAAGATTAGGCTTATTGAGGTTGGGGTTGGAATAATTAGGAATGAGGTTATGGTTAAGATTAGGTTTATTGAGGTTGGGGTTAGAGTAATTAGGGATTAGGTTGAGTTATTTTGTTTAGGAGGTAGAGTTTAGGAGGGGGAGAAGGGGTAGTTGGGGGTTATTGGTTAGGTTTAGTGGTTAAGGTTAGGTTTAGAGGTTAGGTTAGGGTTAGGGTTAGGTTTTTAGGGTTAAGGTCAAGGGTTAGGGTTAGGTTTTAGGGGGAGGGGGGGTGGTTAGGGTTAGGTTGAGGAGGTAGAGTTTAGGAAGGGGTAGTTGGGGGTTATTGGTTAGGTTTAGTGGTTAAGGTTAGGTTTAGAGGTTAGGTTAGGGTTAGGTTTTTAGGGTTAAGAGGTTAGGGTTAGGTTTTAGGGGGAGGGGGGGTGGTTAGGGTTAGGGTTAGGGGTTAGGGTTAGGTTAAGGGGTTAGGGGTTGGGGTTAGGGTACCGAGGTCCCAAACCGGTCCCGGCTGTCGGGCAGGTTCGGGGCCTACGTTGGGCACTGGCCTACCGTATGTCACTAATCATCAACTCCAGTCCCCCACAAAAACGTCACCAAGCACAATCACTAATCCCCATATCCCCCTCTCTCACTGGATCTGCCTAACTTGTTCGTTAAGGCCCCATGGATGTATCGAATTTAATTTATTTATCCATTCCCTTTCTATTGTTCTACGGGTGTTATGGGACCACAGTGTATTGTGTTGGAGTCCCATGACCCTTAGTGACTGAATGTCATGTTTTATGAAGTGTTGGACCAGGAGTGTGTGTGTTTCCTTTTTATTGTTAATGTTATATCGATGTTGCGCTAATCTAGTAGCCAAGGTGTTTCTGGTCTCACCCACATATTGTAGATTGCATTTTTTGCAGTAAATTAGGTACACACAATTCTGGATGTTGGGTTTTAGGGGTGGCCAAATGGTGTAAAGGTGTTTACTTTGTGGATTAGAAATCCAACGTTTAGGTCTATATTGCCCTAATAGCATGGATTTTTTCTTTTTTGTGTTTGTGTCCTGTAGTCCCGGGAGCTTACTGTGGACTAATATGTCCCTCAGATTTTTGTTCTTTCTATAGGCCGATATGACCCTGTGATGGTCCAGCACCTGGTCCGTTGTGTTAAATTTTTGGAAGTTTTCTTTGAAGCGCCTGTTCAGTCTGACACTCCCCATCGAGAAGGTAGTTGTCAGGGGGATTATTTCCGCTCCCTCCTGATTCTTCTTGTCCAGGAACTTCTTTAAACAGTCCCTGAGAAAGGACCGGGAGTAGCCTCTTTTCCCTAGAGTTTTAAATAAAATTGTCTTGGCTGTCCAAAAATCCCCTGGTTGGGTACAAATCCTGTGAAATCTCAACAATTGGGATTTCACAATACCTTTGAAGGTATGTTTTGGGTGATGGCTTGATTTAAACAGGAGCGCATGAGTATCAGTATCCTTGAAGAAGACCTTGATCTGGAGTTTATGTCTACCCCCTAGGTCCTTCTCTTTGTAGGTTATGGTGTCAAGGAAATTAACTTCTGACTCATCCAGTGTGTATTTTATCTTAATCGATTTATCACACTGATTGAGATGAGCTGCAAAAGCGATGAATTCATCTCGTGTCCCTGACCAGATCCCCCAGATATCATCTAAGAATCTATAGTAATAGAGTGGTTTAGAAGGCCAATTGTTCAGTGCCCGTTCCTCCCATCGGGCCATAAAAATGTTGGCGTACGAGGGGGCAAACTTCTTCCCCATTGCCGTTCCCTTTGTTTGTACATAAAATTTGGAATCGAATTCAAAATCATTTTTGGTCAAATTAAGTTCCAGCAATTCTAGGAGTAGGTCATCAGGTCTGTGTTTGTCCGGGTATCTGATGAACCATTCTCTTATCGCTTCCAGGCCCGCCGGTGTGTCAATGTTGGTGTATAGACTATCAATGTCTATTGTAAATAAAAGACTCTCAGTTGGGAGAAGAAGGTTTTTTATCTTGTTTATAAAATCATAGGTATCCTTGAGGTAGCTGGGGTGTTTGGTACTAATGGGGTTCAGGAAATGTTCAATGTACTCCGCTGTGGCATACGTTTCGCTGCCACAGTCAGAGACAATGGGGCGGCCTGGTGGTATTTCGAACGGGACACTCCATAACTCAGGTTTCTTGTGTATTTTAGGTAGCAGGTAGAAGATTCTCGGACGGGGATTGTCTGGACCTCTCAGGTAAGTCTCCTGTTTCCTATTGATGTAGCCCCTTTCCCGTAATTTAGTGAGGATATTTTGGACTTCCGGAATAGATTTTAGAAAGATTGGTTCGTCCAACTTTTTATAGTAACTTACCTGATGTAATTGCCTCTCTGCTTCCCATGTGTAGGCCTCTCTGTCCATTAGAACAATCACACTGCCTTTATCGGCTGGCTTAATAACGATAGATTTGTCCCGGCCTAATTGTGTCAGGGCCCGTTGTTCCTCTCTGTCGAGGTTTGGGGTCTCCCTGTAGTCCCAAGGTAGCTGTTTATTCGCAAACCTGTCCGCCCTAATAATTTTCCTAATGGTGTTCGGGACCTGTGAGAGTTTAGGTGTCCACGTGGACTTAGGAGTAAAGGGTGGCGGATCGGATTCCTGATTAAATCTAAAGTACGTTGTAAGGAGTAGTCTCCTATGGTATTGTTGCATGTCCAAAGTGAGTTGTTTTTTCATGTTTCTGTCTATTTTTGGAGTGGGTACAAATGACAGGCCCTTATTTAATAGTCTTAATTGACTGTTGGTGGGTGCAAAGTTTTTTGTTAAATTTAAAACCTCACCCCCCAATAGTGGACCCCGTTTTGGGTTCACAGGGCCGTGAAGTTTAATTTTTCTGCCCAGTGTGTCAACATGGCCTCGGCGCATGTTGGTGTCCAATGTATGTCATCCTGAACAACTTGGAATTGTGTAGTTGGGAGTAGTGGCAAATAAGGCACATTTTTGCTAATATGCTTGTTCAAGATCGTAAGCATGCTCCGTTCTTCCACTTTTAGATTGTTTGAAAAATTTACCATTGGTACCCAGATGGCTGCACCCGGGAATTTTTTGGTGGCTGCCCTCAGTGCCCTCTGCATTTGTTTTACCGCAGTTTCCTTACCTTTTTGGCTGCGGTGATTAATACCGAAGGCCAAGATGACAGTTTGTACCTTTGTCATGACCGTGGCTTTGTTTATCACGTTCTCTATGTGCCTAAATGTGCCACCTGGGTAACTATCAATCTGTACGTTGTCGAATGTATGGCTTGTGATCCTGGAAAGATTCGAGTCGCCCAGGATACAGACCGGTTTTCGGGCACTGAAATTCCAGGTCACCGTTTTCTTACATGTGGACATATGTCTTTTTGGTTTAAAGGTAACTGGTGAGCTGGTTGTCATTATTATTGGACTTAAGAGGGGCTCTGGTAAGAGACTGGTCTCCAATTCCTCTCCAGGGATCATGTCCAGTGGATTTATAGGTGAACTAAATTGTTCTATTTCTGATCCAATGGCTCCCTCTATTGGAATTGTTGGTTTTGGCAGCCCTGTTTTTTCCAGTGGTTGTATTTGTACTACTGGTTGCTCTATTTCTGAGCCAACAGCCCTCTCTATTTGATTTGTAGATTCTGGTACCTCAATTAATTCTGGTTGATCATTCAAGGATGCTGGAGGGTCCTGTGTGGAACCCTCCATCCTTGATGAGGTGATGTTTTCCCTGTGCACCTCCACTAAAGGGGGTGATCTAGAGCGGGTGTTTACTTGTCGCTCGTGGATAAGCGGCCAAGTTGTCGATTCCTGTTGGCTCGAGCAGGGTTCAATTTGGTTAAGTTCTGTGTGGTTCTGGGCCACAGCTGGGTTCTTTCCCATTAGTGTCCGAGTTCTGTTTTTGGACCTTCTGGGTGACCTAGGTGGCAATGTGATAGGAAAGGGTGACAGTGGTCCCCAAGGGATGGAACGTGGCGGGGGGGTCTCCCCGCGCTGAGGTAGGGGAGGAAAATCCTCCTGGCTAGAAATGTCAATGTTTCCTGGGAGTTCTCTTGTTACCTCTATCTCCCCTCCACTGCCCCCTTCGTGCCCCAATGCCATTAGCCAAGTTTTCATTTTTGTGATTGCCTCCTTTGAGTAATTTTTTGGGTACCTCCTCTGGTACCACTTTGTTGCTATTGTGAAGATTGCTTCCCAATCTTCTATTTCCAAGTGTTGTAATTTTTCAGCCTCCTGTTCAATATGTAATGTGTAGTGATCAATGAGGATGAGGCGAGTAGTATAGGCCCAGTTTTTGGCATTCCCCTCTAAGAGGGATTTTGTGCTGGGCGTTGGGTTGGCTGGTTTTATTACGTTAGTTAGGTAGTCAGTTAATCTAGAAAAGGTTGGCAAATCAGTACCTGGGTCTGATTTTATCCTTTCTACGTGATGATGTGAACGTAAAAGGTTGAACAGTCTCTTTGTAAGATCCCTGAATCTTTTGTATTCAGGGCTGTTCCTATTAATTTGTTCGGTTTGTTGTGTTAGTGTAGTCGCTTTGTTTTTGGTGGGTACTTTGCCATATGTTCTATTTTGATTGAATGACTTTGTCCTTCTCTGCCCCACAGGTGCCGTGCTCCAGACACGCTGTGTACCACGAATGTGTGTTTTATTTTTCCACACCTCGTGTGCGTTTTTATTAAGGTTAAAAGGGCATCGGGCCCTAGGGACCTCGGACCCCAGATATCCGGGTCCTGGTCTGTCAGGTTCCCTGTATCGGGGTCTGTGTTGGTGTCCACTAGGCACCGCATGATCCCTACCGAGTTCGCGTCCATACGGATTTAAACAACGGGATCGGGATTCATGTTCATAGAATCTCACAAAATCGCGAGATCCTTGTCTATTTGAAGCCGTATTGCGACTGTGAAAGAAACGGGGAGTAGGAAAAGGTCCCCTCTGTTCCCCGCGTGGTCTATCATACGGCATTGTTAAGATCGTTTTTTTAATAATCTAGTTATATCGAGTCGGATGTTGCAACGTTTCGGTTTCTGAATGAAACCTTCATCAGGCATAGACTCGATAGATTGTAGGTTTGTTGTTAAGTTTTCTTGAAATAAAAAGATCTTTCTTTGTTTGTAGTGGTTCTTATCCTCTGTGGACAAGCGTTTTCTCGGGTCTTGCTCTCAGCAGTTCGATTCGAAAATGCTCTCGTTCTCTGCTGCCGTGTCTCTCCGAGGTGAGCTCCGCCCCCCCGAGGATCTTCAGCCAATCAGAAATTCAATAATTAGGCGCACTTTTCAAATTCTGCTTTATTTTTTTTAGACAGATTTTTTTGAATGACGGTAGGTGAAAACACGTGACCTACATCCGATTTTTTTCCTTTTTTCAAATAAAAACGAATTTTTTAATGATTTTTAATAATGAAACAAACAATAATCTTACAAAACCAAGAGAATATCGAATATATGTGTTTTATGTTTCTTTTTTTCCTTCTTCTTTTGTCTTGGTAAGTAGATTCGGTACGTCTGACCATTATTTGGTTAATGAAACAGGTAAGTATTTCCCTTGTTTAGTTAAATATTATATTCCCAGGAGATCCCTTTGTTTTTCCAGGATTGGTAAGTATGTCAGGTAGTTTTTTCTTCTTTCCTTTATTAGTAGGGTTAGCTTTTCTGGGAAATGGGGGTGGTAGTATGGGGCGTGGGGTTGGTTCTGTAAATAGGGGAGTCGGTGGCAACCAGTGGGCATAGGTGGCACTGGCTGGGTTAGGTTGAGTTATTTTGTTTAGGAGGTAGAGTTTAGGAGGGGGAGAAGGGGTAGTTGGGGGTTATTGGTTAGGTTTAGTGGTTAAGGTTAGGTTTAGAGGTTAGGTTAGGGTTAGGGTTAGGTTTTTAGGGTTAAGGTCAAGGGTTAGGGTTAGGTTTTAGGGGGAGGGGGGGTGGTTAGGGTTAGGTTGAGGAGGTAGAGTTTAGGAAGGGGTAGTTGGGGGTTATTGGTTAGGTTTAGTGGTTAAGGTTAGGTTTAGAGGTTAGGTTAGGGTTAGGTTTTTAGGGTTAAGAGGTTAGGGTTAGGTTTTAGGGGGAGGGGGGGTGGTTAGGGTTAGGGTTAGGGGTTAGGGTTAGGTTAAGGGGTTAGGGGTTGGGGTTAGGGTACCGAGGTCCCAAACCGGTCCCGGCTGTCGGGCAGGTTCGGGGCCTACGTTGGGCACTGGCCTACCGTATGTCACTAATCATCAACTCCAGTCCCCCACAAAAACGTCACCAAGCACAATCACTAATCCCCATATCCCCCTCTCTCACTGGATCTGCCTAACTTGTTCGTTAAGGCCCCATGGATGTATCGAATTTAATTTATTTATCCATTCCCTTTCTATTGTTCTACGGGTGTTATGGGACCACAGTGTATTGTGTTGGAGTCCCATGACCCTTAGTGACTGAATGTCATGTTTTATGAAGTGTTGGACCAGGAGTGTGTGTGTTTCCTTTTTATTGTTAATGTTATATCGATGTTGCGCTAATCTAGTAGCCAAGGTGTTTCTGGTCTCACCCACATATTGTAGATTGCATTTTTTGCAGTAAATTAGGTACACACAATTCTGGATGTTGGGTTTTAGGGGTGGCCAAATGGTGTAAAGGTGTTTACTTTGTGGATTAGAAATCCAACGTTTAGGTCTATATTGCCCTAATAGCATGGATTTTTTCTTTTTTGTGTTTGTGTCCTGTAGTCCCGGGAGCTTACTGTGGACTAATATGTCCCTCAGATTTTTGTTCTTTCTATAGGCCGATATGACCCTGTGATGGTCCAGCACCTGGTCCGTTGTGTTAAATTTTTGGAAGTTTTCTTTGAAGCGCCTGTTCAGTCTGACACTCCCCATCGAGAAGGTAGTTGTCAGGGGGATTATTTCCGCTCCCTCCTGATTCTTCTTGTCCAGGAACTTCTTTAAACAGTCCCTGAGAAAGGACCGGGAGTAGCCTCTTTTCCCTAGAGTTTTAAATAAAATTGTCTTGGCTGTCCAAAAATCCCCTGGTTGGGTACAAATCCTGTGAAATCTCAACAATTGGGATTTCACAATACCTTTGAAGGTATGTTTTGGGTGATGGCTTGATTTAAACAGGAGCGCATGAGTATCAGTATCCTTGAAGAAGACCTTGATCTGGAGTTTATGTCTACCCCCTAGGTCCTTCTCTTTGTAGGTTATGGTGTCAAGGAAATTAACTTCTGACTCATCCAGTGTGTATTTTATCTTAATCGATTTATCACACTGATTGAGATGAGCTGCAAAAGCGATGAATTCATCTCGTGTCCCTGACCAGATCCCCCAGATATCATCTAAGAATCTATAGTAATAGAGTGGTTTAGAAGGCCAATTGTTCAGTGCCCGTTCCTCCCATCGGGCCATAAAAATGTTGGCGTACGAGGGGGCAAACTTCTTCCCCATTGCCGTTCCCTTTGTTTGTACATAAAATTTGGAATCGAATTCAAAATCATTTTTGGTCAAATTAAGTTCCAGCAATTCTAGGAGTAGGTCATCAGGTCTGTGTTTGTCCGGGTATCTGATGAACCATTCTCTTATCGCTTCCAGGCCCGCCGGTGTGTCAATGTTGGTGTATAGACTATCAATGTCTATTGTAAATAAAAGACTCTCAGTTGGGAGAAGAAGGTTTTTTATCTTGTTTATAAAATCATAGGTATCCTTGAGGTAGCTGGGGTGTTTGGTACTAATGGGGTTCAGGAAATGTTCAATGTACTCCGCTGTGGCATACGTTTCGCTGCCACAGTCAGAGACAATGGGGCGGCCTGGTGGTATTTCGAACGGGACACTCCATAACTCAGGTTTCTTGTGTATTTTAGGTAGCAGGTAGAAGATTCTCGGACGGGGATTGTCTGGACCTCTCAGGTAAGTCTCCTGTTTCCTATTGATGTAGCCCCTTTCCCGTAATTTAGTGAGGATATTTTGGACTTCCGGAATAGATTTTAGAAAGATTGGTTCGTCCAACTTTTTATAGTAACTTACCTGATGTAATTGCCTCTCTGCTTCCCATGTGTAGGCCTCTCTGTCCATTAGAACAATCACACTGCCTTTATCGGCTGGCTTAATAACGATAGATTTGTCCCGGCCTAATTGTGTCAGGGCCCGTTGTTCCTCTCTGTCGAGGTTTGGGGTCTCCCTGTAGTCCCAAGGTAGCTGTTTATTCGCAAACCTGTCCGCCCTAATAATTTTCCTAATGGTGTTCGGGACCTGTGAGAGTTTAGGTGTCCAATCTGTCTCGCGTGTGTAGGGTGGCGGATCGGATTCCTGATTAAATCTAAAGTACGTTGTAAGGAGTAGTCTCCTATGGTATTGTTGCATGTCCAAAGTGAGTTGTTTTTTCATGTTTCTGTCTATTTTTGGAGTGGGTACAAATGACAGGCCCTTATTTAATAGTCTTAATTGACTGTTGGTGGGTGCAAAGTTTTTTGTTAAATTTAAAACCTCACCCCCCAATAGTGGACCCCGTTTTGGGTTCACAGGGCCGTGAAGTTTAATTTTTCTGCCCAGTGTGTCAACATGGCCTCGGCGCATGTTGGTGTCCAATGTATGTCATCCTGAACAACTTGGAATTGTGTAGTTGGGAGTAGTGGCAAATAAGGCACATTTTTGCTAATATGCTTGTTCAAGATCGTAAGCATGCTCCGTTCTTCCACTTTTAGATTGTTTGAAAAATTTACCATTGGTACCCAGATGGCTGCACCCGGGAATTTTTTGGTGGCTGCCCTCAGTGCCCTCTGCATTTGTTTTACCGCAGTTTCCTTACCTTTTTGGCTGCGGTGATTAATACCGAAGGCCAAGATGACAGTTTGTACCTTTGTCATGACCGTGGCTTTGTTTATCACGTTCTCTATGTGCCTAAATGTGCCACCTGGGTAACTATCAATCTGTACGTTGTCGAATGTATGGCTTGTGATCCTGGAAAGATTCGAGTCGCCCAGGATACAGACCGGTTTTCGGGCACTGAAATTCCAGGTCACCGTTTTCTTACATGTGGACATATGTCTTTTTGGTTTAAAGGTAACTGGTGAGCTGGTTGTCATTATTATTGGACTTAAGAGGGGCTCTGGTAAGAGACTGGTCTCCAATTCCTCTCCAGGGATCATGTCCAGTGGATTTATAGGTGAACTAAATTGTTCTATTTCTGATCCAATGGCTCCCTCTATTGGAATTGTTGGTTTTGGCAGCCCTGTTTTTTCCAGTGGTTGTATTTGTACTACTGGTTGCTCTATTTCTGAGCCAACAGCCCTCTCTATTTGATTTGTAGATTCTGGTACCTCAATTAATTCTGGTTGATCATTCAAGGATGCTGGAGGGTCCTGTGTGGAACCCTCCATCCTTGATGAGGTGATGTTTTCCCTGTGCACCTCCACTAAAGGGGGTGATCTAGAGCGGGTGTTTACTTGTCGCTCGTGGATAAGCGGCCAAGTTGTCGATTCCTGTTGGCTCGAGCAGGGTTCAATTTGGTTAAGTTCTGTGTGGTTCTGGGCCACAGCTGGGTTCTTTCCCATTAGTGTCCGAGTTCTGTTTTTGGACCTTCTGGGTGACCTAGGTGGCAATGTGATAGGAAAGGGTGACAGTGGTCCCCAAGGGATGGAACGTGGCGGGGGGGTCTCCCCGCGCTGAGGTAGGGGAGGAAAATCCTCCTGGCTAGAAATGTCAATGTTTCCTGGGAGTTCTCTTGTTACCTCTATCTCCCCTCCACTGCCCCCTTCGTGCCCCAATGCCATTAGCCAAGTTTTCATTTTTGTGATTGCCTCCTTTGAGTAATTTTTTGGGTACCTCCTCTGGTACCACTTTGTTGCTATTGTGAAGATTGCTTCCCAATCTTCTATTTCCAAGTGTTGTAATTTTTCAGCCTCCTGTTCAATATGTAATGTGTAGTGATCAATGAGGATGAGGCGAGTAGTATAGGCCCAGTTTTTGGCATTCCCCTCTAAGAGGGATTTTGTGCTGGGCGTTGGGTTGGCTGGTTTTATTACGTTAGTTAGGTAGTCAGTTAATCTAGAAAAGGTTGGCAAATCAGTACCTGGGTCTGATTTTATCCTTTCTACGTGATGATGTGAACGTAAAAGGTTGAACAGTCTCTTTGTAAGATCCCTGAATCTTTTGTATTCAGGGCTGTTCCTATTAATTTGTTCGGTTTGTTGTGTTAGTGTAGTCGCTTTGTTTTTGGTGGGTACTTTGCCATATGTTCTATTTTGATTGAATGACTTTGTCCTTCTCTGCCCCACAGGTGCCGTGCTCCAGACACGCTGTGTACCACGAATGTGTGTTTTATTTTTCCACACCTCGTGTGCGTTTTTATTAAGGTTAAAAGGGCATCGGGCCCTAGGGACCTCGGACCCCAGATATCCGGGTCCTGGTCTGTCAGGTTCCCTGTATCGGGGTCTGTGTTGGTGTCCACTAGGCACCGCATGATCCCTACCGAGTTCGCGTCCATACGGATTTAAACAACGGGATCGGGATTCATGTTCATAGAATCTCACAAAATCGCGAGATCCTTGTCTATTTGAAGCCGTATTGCGACTGTGAAAGAAACGGGGAGTAGGAAAAGGTCCCCTCTGTTCCCCGCGTGGTCTATCATACGGCATTGTTAAGATCGTTTTTTTAATAATCTAGTTATATCGAGTCGGATGTTGCAACGTTTCGGTTTCTGAATGAAACCTTCATCAGGCATAGACTCGATAGATTGTAGGTTTGTTGTTAAGTTTTCTTGAAATAAAAAGATCTTTCTTTGTTTGTAGTGGTTCTTATCCTCTGTGGACAAGCGTTTTCTCGGGTCTTGCTCTCAGCAGTTCGATTCGAAAATGCTCTCGTTCTCTGCTGCCGTGTCTCTCCGAGGTGAGCTCCGCCCCCCCGAGGATCTTCAGCCAATCAGAAATTCAATAATTAGGCGCACTTTTCAAATTCTGCTTTATTTTTTTTAGACAGATTTTTTTGAATGACGGTAGGTGAAAACACGTGACCTACATCCGATTTTTTTCCTTTTTTCAAATAAAAACGAATTTTTTAATGATTTTTAATAATGAAACAAACAATAATCTTACAAAACCAAGAGAATATCGAATATATGTGTTTTATGTTTCTTTTTTTCCTTCTTCTTTTGTCTTGGTAAGTAGATTCGGTACGTCTGACCATTATTTGGTTAATGAAACAGGTAAGTATTTCCCTTGTTTAGTTAAATATTATATTCCCAGGAGATCCCTTTGTTTTTCCAGGATTGGTAAGTATGTCAGGTAGTTTTTTCTTCTTTCCTTTATTAGTAGGGTTAGCTTTTCTGGGAAATGGGGGTGGTAGTATGGGGCGTGGGGTTGGTTCTGTAAATAGGGGAGTCGGTGGCAACCAGTGGGCATAGGTGGCACTGGCTGGGTTAGGTTGAGTTATTTTGTTTAGGAGGTAGAGTTTAGGAGGGGGAGAAGGGGTAGTTGGGGGTTATTGGTTAGGTTTAGTGGTTAAGGTTAGGTTTAGAGGTTAGGTTAGGGTTAGGGTTAGGTTTTTAGGGTTAAGGTCAAGGGTTAGGGTTAGGTTTTAGGGGGAGGGGGGGTGGTTAGGGTTAGGTTGAGGAGGTAGAGTTTAGGAAGGGGTAGTTGGGGGTTATTGGTTAGGTTTAGTGGTTAAGGTTAGGTTTAGAGGTTAGGTTAGGGTTAGGTTTTTAGGGTTAAGAGGTTAGGGTTAGGTTTTAGGGGGAGGGGGGGTGGTTAGGGTTAGGGTTAGGGGTTAGGGTTAGGTTAAGGGGTTAGGGGTTGGGGTTAGGGTACCGAGGTCCCAAACCGGTCCCGGCTGTCGGGCAGGTTCGGGGCCTACGTTGGGCACTGGCCTACCGTATGTCACTAATCATCAACTCCAGTCCCCCACAAAAACGTCACCAAGCACAATCACTAATCCCCATATCCCCCTCTCTCACTGGATCTGCCTAACTTGTTCGTTAAGGCCCCATGGATGTATCGAATTTAATTTATTTATCCATTCCCTTTCTATTGTTCTACGGGTGTTATGGGACCACAGTGTATTGTGTTGGAGTCCCATGACCCTTAGTGACTGAATGTCATGTTTTATGAAGTGTTGGACCAGGAGTGTGTGTGTTTCCTTTTTATTGTTAATGTTATATCGATGTTGCGCTAATCTAGTAGCCAAGGTGTTTCTGGTCTCACCCACATATTGTAGATTGCATTTTTTGCAGTAAATTAGGTACACACAATTCTGGATGTTGGGTTTTAGGGGTGGCCAAATGGTGTAAAGGTGTTTACTTTGTGGATTAGAAATCCAACGTTTAGGTCTATATTGCCCTAATAGCATGGATTTTTTCTTTTTTGTGTTTGTGTCCTGTAGTCCCGGGAGCTTACTGTGGACTAATATGTCCCTCAGATTTTTGTTCTTTCTATAGGCCGATATGACCCTGTGATGGTCCAGCACCTGGTCCGTTGTGTTAAATTTTTGGAAGTTTTCTTTGAAGCGCCTGTTCAGTCTGACACTCCCCATCGAGAAGGTAGTTGTCAGGGGGATTATTTCCGCTCCCTCCTGATTCTTCTTGTCCAGGAACTTCTTTAAACAGTCCCTGAGAAAGGACCGGGAGTAGCCTCTTTTCCCTAGAGTTTTAAATAAAATTGTCTTGGCTGTCCAAAAATCCCCTGGTTGGGTACAAATCCTGTGAAATCTCAACAATTGGGATTTCACAATACCTTTGAAGGTATGTTTTGGGTGATGGCTTGATTTAAACAGGAGCGCATGAGTATCAGTATCCTTGAAGAAGACCTTGATCTGGAGTTTATGTCTACCCCCTAGGTCCTTCTCTTTGTAGGTTATGGTGTCAAGGAAATTAACTTCTGACTCATCCAGTGTGTATTTTATCTTAATCGATTTATCACACTGATTGAGATGAGCTGCAAAAGCGATGAATTCATCTCGTGTCCCTGACCAGATCCCCCAGATATCATCTAAGAATCTATAGTAATAGAGTGGTTTAGAAGGCCAATTGTTCAGTGCCCGTTCCTCCCATCGGGCCATAAAAATGTTGGCGTACGAGGGGGCAAACTTCTTCCCCATTGCCGTTCCCTTTGTTTGTACATAAAATTTGGAATCGAATTCAAAATCATTTTTGGTCAAATTAAGTTCCAGCAATTCTAGGAGTAGGTCATCAGGTCTGTGTTTGTCCGGGTATCTGATGAACCATTCTCTTATCGCTTCCAGGCCCGCCGGTGTGTCAATGTTGGTGTATAGACTATCAATGTCTATTGTAAATAAAAGACTCTCAGTTGGGAGAAGAAGGTTTTTTATCTTGTTTATAAAATCATAGGTATCCTTGAGGTAGCTGGGGTGTTTGGTACTAATGGGGTTCAGGAAATGTTCAATGTACTCCGCTGTGGCATACGTTTCGCTGCCACAGTCAGAGACAATGGGGCGGCCTGGTGGTATTTCGAACGGGACACTCCATAACTCAGGTTTCTTGTGTATTTTAGGTAGCAGGTAGAAGATTCTCGGACGGGGATTGTCTGGACCTCTCAGGTAAGTCTCCTGTTTCCTATTGATGTAGCCCCTTTCCCGTAATTTAGTGAGGATATTTTGGACTTCCGGAATAGATTTTAGAAAGATTGGTTCGTCCAACTTTTTATAGTAACTTACCTGATGTAATTGCCTCTCTGCTTCCCATGTGTAGGCCTCTCTGTCCATTAGAACAATCACACTGCCTTTATCGGCTGGCTTAATAACGATAGATTTGTCCCGGCCTAATTGTGTCAGGGCCCGTTGTTCCTCTCTGTCGAGGTTTGGGGTCTCCCTGTAGTCCCAAGGTAGCTGTTTATTCGCAAACCTGTCCGCCCTAATAATTTTCCTAATGGTGTTCGGGACCTGTGAGAGTTTAGGTGTCCACGTGGACTTAGGAGTAAAGGGTGGCGGATCGGATTCCTGATTAAATCTAAAGTACGTTGTAAGGAGTAGTCTCCTATGGTATTGTTGCATGTCCAAAGTGAGTTGTTTTTTCATGTTTCTGTCTATTTTTGGAGTGGGTACAAATGACAGGCCCTTATTTAATAGTCTTAATTGACTGTTGGTGGGTGCAAAGTTTTTTGTTAAATTTAAAACCTCACCCCCCAATAGTGGACCCCGTTTTGGGTTCACAGGGCCGTGAAGTTTAATTTTTCTGCCCAGTGTGTCAACATGGCCTCGGCGCATGTTGGTGTCCAATGTATGTCATCCTGAACAACTTGGAATTGTGTAGTTGGGAGTAGTGGCAAATAAGGCACATTTTTGCTAATATGCTTGTTCAAGATCGTAAGCATGCTCCGTTCTTCCACTTTTAGATTGTTTGAAAAATTTACCATTGGTACCCAGATGGCTGCACCCGGGAATTTTTTGGTGGCTGCCCTCAGTGCCCTCTGCATTTGTTTTACCGCAGTTTCCTTACCTTTTTGGCTGCGGTGATTAATACCGAAGGCCAAGATGACAGTTTGTACCTTTGTCATGACCGTGGCTTTGTTTATCACGTTCTCTATGTGCCTAAATGTGCCACCTGGGTAACTATCAATCTGTACGTTGTCGAATGTATGGCTTGTGATCCTGGAAAGATTCGAGTCGCCCAGGATACAGACCGGTTTTCGGGCACTGAAATTCCAGGTCACCGTTTTCTTACATGTGGACATATGTCTTTTTGGTTTAAAGGTAACTGGTGAGCTGGTTGTCATTATTATTGGACTTAAGAGGGGCTCTGGTAAGAGACTGGTCTCCAATTCCTCTCCAGGGATCATGTCCAGTGGATTTATAGGTGAACTAAATTGTTCTATTTCTGATCCAATGGCTCCCTCTATTGGAATTGTTGGTTTTGGCAGCCCTGTTTTTTCCAGTGGTTGTATTTGTACTACTGGTTGCTCTATTTCTGAGCCAACAGCCCTCTCTATTTGATTTGTAGATTCTGGTACCTCAATTAATTCTGGTTGATCATTCAAGGATGCTGGAGGGTCCTGTGTGGAACCCTCCATCCTTGATGAGGTGATGTTTTCCCTGTGCACCTCCACTAAAGGGGGTGATCTAGAGCGGGTGTTTACTTGTCGCTCGTGGATAAGCGGCCAAGTTGTCGATTCCTGTTGGCTCGAGCAGGGTTCAATTTGGTTAAGTTCTGTGTGGTTCTGGGCCACAGCTGGGTTCTTTCCCATTAGTGTCCGAGTTCTGTTTTTGGACCTTCTGGGTGACCTAGGTGGCAATGTGATAGGAAAGGGTGACAGTGGTCCCCAAGGGATGGAACGTGGCGGGGGGGTCTCCCCGCGCTGAGGTAGGGGAGGAAAATCCTCCTGGCTAGAAATGTCAATGTTTCCTGGGAGTTCTCTTGTTACCTCTATCTCCCCTCCACTGCCCCCTTCGTGCCCCAATGCCATTAGCCAAGTTTTCATTTTTGTGATTGCCTCCTTTGAGTAATTTTTTGGGTACCTCCTCTGGTACCACTTTGTTGCTATTGTGAAGATTGCTTCCCAATCTTCTATTTCCAAGTGTTGTAATTTTTCAGCCTCCTGTTCAATATGTAATGTGTAGTGATCAATGAGGATGAGGCGAGTAGTATAGGCCCAGTTTTTGGCATTCCCCTCTAAGAGGGATTTTGTGCTGGGCGTTGGGTTGGCTGGTTTTATTACGTTAGTTAGGTAGTCAGTTAATCTAGAAAAGGTTGGCAAATCAGTACCTGGGTCTGATTTTATCCTTTCTACGTGATGATGTGAACGTAAAAGGTTGAACAGTCTCTTTGTAAGATCCCTGAATCTTTTGTATTCAGGGCTGTTCCTATTAATTTGTTCGGTTTGTTGTGTTAGTGTAGTCGCTTTGTTTTTGGTGGGTACTTTGCCATATGTTCTATTTTGATTGAATGACTTTGTCCTTCTCTGCCCCACAGGTGCCGTGCTCCAGACACGCTGTGTACCACGAATGTGTGTTTTATTTTTCCACACCTCGTGTGCGTTTTTATTAAGGTTAAAAGGGCATCGGGCCCTAGGGACCTCGGACCCCAGATATCCGGGTCCTGGTCTGTCAGGTTCCCTGTATCGGGGTCTGTGTTGGTGTCCACTAGGCACCGCATGATCCCTACCGAGTTCGCGTCCATACGGATTTAAACAACGGGATCGGGATTCATGTTCATAGAATCTCACAAAATCGCGAGATCCTTGTCTATTTGAAGCCGTATTGCGACTGTGAAAGAAACGGGGAGTAGGAAAAGGTCCCCTCTGTTCCCCGCGTGGTCTATCATACGGCATTGTTAAGATCGTTTTTTTAATAATCTAGTTATATCGAGTCGGATGTTGCAACGTTTCGGTTTCTGAATGAAACCTTCATCAGGCATAGACTCGATAGATTGTAGGTTTGTTGTTAAGTTTTCTTGAAATAAAAAGATCTTTCTTTGTTTGTAGTGGTTCTTATCCTCTGTGGACAAGCGTTTTCTCGGGTCTTGCTCTCAGCAGTTCGATTCGAAAATGCTCTCGTTCTCTGCTGCCGTGTCTCTCCGAGGTGAGCTCCGCCCCCCCGAGGATCTTCAGCCAATCAGAAATTCAATAATTAGGCGCACTTTTCAAATTCTGCTTTATTTTTTTTAGACAGATTTTTTTGAATGACGGTAGGTGAAAACACGTGACCTACATCCGATTTTTTTCCTTTTTTCAAATAAAAACGAATTTTTTAATGATTTTTAATAATGAAACAAACAATAATCTTACAAAACCAAGAGAATATCGAATATATGTGTTTTATGTTTCTTTTTTTCCTTCTTCTTTTGTCTTGGTAAGTAGATTCGGTACGTCTGACCATTATTTGGTTAATGAAACAGGTAAGTATTTCCCTTGTTTAGTTAAATATTATATTCCCAGGAGATCCCTTTGTTTTTCCAGGATTGGTAAGTATGTCAGGTAGTTTTTTCTTCTTTCCTTTATTAGTAGGGTTAGCTTTTCTGGGAAATGGGGGTGGTAGTATGGGGCGTGGGGTTGGTTCTGTAAATAGGGGAGTCGGTGGCAACCAGTGGGCATAGGTGGCACTGGCTGGGTTAGGTTGAGTTATTTTGTTTAGGAGGTAGAGTTTAGGAGGGGGAGAAGGGGTAGTTGGGGGTTATTGGTTAGGTTTAGTGGTTAAGGTTAGGTTTAGAGGTTAGGTTAGGGTTAGGGTTAGGTTTTTAGGGTTAAGGTCAAGGGTTAGGGTTAGGTTTTAGGGGGAGGGGGGGTGGTTAGAGAAAGGTTACACAACGGTAAGGCGTGGATTCGAACCGGGGATGCTGGCGTGACTGCCGATTACTTTCCGGAGTTGCCACCCAGCGGTTTTAGAAAGGTTACACAACGGTAAGGCGTGGATTCGAACCGGGGATGCTGGCGTGACTGCCGATTACTTTCCGGAGTTGCCACCCAGCGGTTAGGGTTAGGGTTAGGGTTAGGGTTAGGGTTAGGGTTAGGGTTAGGGTTAGGGTTAGGGTTAGGGTTAGGTTAAGAGTTAAAACCAGAGGCGGCATTCAAATTAGTGGCATTGAAATGAGACGTATGCTAATCTTTGCTCTCCTATTGGCTGGAGGTAGCAGTATGCAAATGTCTGCTCTCCTATTGGCCGTATGCAAATGTTTGGAATCCCATTGGTTGAAACTCAAACATGTCCTTTTTGCTGGTTTGTAATGTCAATGATGTGTGTTGTATTGTACCACAGGGACTTTTATTTCCTTGGGGATCAGTAAAGCATCCATCAATCCATGTGTATGTCTAACTATTTGCCTACCTTTTATTTATTTATTTCAGCAGGACATGATCCGAGTCAGACTTGGAGCAGAAGATCCGTCCGTGGCCGAGGTGGGCAGCACACGACCCACACATCCACGAGACCACGAACCTATGACACACAACACACACACAAAAAAAACAAAACAAAACATATGATAAGCACAAAAATGCAATAATCGTTCAAGAACACGAATGGTAACCCCTGGTATCAGAATGAGATTCATGGGCCGAGTACGTGGACACACACACACACACACACACACACAGACACAGACACAGACACACACACACACACACACACACACAGGCAATTGGCAGTGTGTGTAATGTTAAAAAATAACAATAAAAAATAAAGGAACAGAACAGTAAAGTACCTGAATCGATTGAACAAGATGTGAACAGTTCGGTTGACATTCTTCTGACTTATCAGGTAGCCAAGGTTTGGTATTTTTTGGAATATGAGCTGTTGAAAAACCTGAAATCATACTAAGTGATGTGGCATGACTATTCCAAAAGATGGCAGCAGAGGATCAAAAATGAGCGGTGCCTTAGGATTCCGTCAAGCCGGGAAGTCGAGGCTTCCCAGCTTAAGAGAGAGTACGCACCGAATAGGCCCAATTTAACCCTAGTCTATTCATATGTCACTCATTAATTTGTTAATGTATACATATCATTAATTCATCAATAATTCATGATGCACTCACTATCAGTCGATGTATTAATTCATTGTTAATAAACTGGTAGTTAGGTGTTAGTATATGTTTAGTTATGTACACATGTTGTAAAGTGTTTACCGTCGTGTTCTCAGCGCGCTTGGCTCTTTAAACTTCTCTACGGTGTGTATTCTTGGTTTGCTTGTGGCAAAAAATATTACACAAACGTCCATATCCATACCCAAACATCCTCGAGGACTTCATGTTGACTGTGGCGCCCTCAGGTGTCCCTCTTGTGGTATAACCTTTTTTTCCTTATTCCTTTTTTATTTCATTAATATTACATAGGATATCGATTGATTTTGGGGGTTTCCATTTTAAATTATGTTTTAGGTCAATCAATTATATTGTATAATTTATGGTCAAGGTGGTTAAGGTAGGTCAGGGTTAGAAATATATCTATTGAGGTCGAAGTTGAATTAATTGTAGGTAGGGTGGGTTGTAGTCAGTCTAGTTTTAATCTAAATTGGGGTTAGGATGATGGGTGATTAGATTGCGGTTAAAATTCAGTTTATTTGGGGTCAGGGCTAGGATGATCAAAGATTAGGTTGTAGTAGAGCTTCAGTGTATTGAATTTAAAGTACTTGGAAATTGGGTTGAAGTTGTAATTAGGTTTATTAAGGTTAGAGTTGATATAATTATGGACTGAACTATAATTGAAATTTCATTTATTGTGATTGGGGACAGTGTAAATGAAGGTTAGGTTCTAGTTGGAAGGTTTATTAGGATTAGGGTTAGAATAATTGGGAGTTGGGTTATGGTTGAAATGGAGTTTATTGTGGTTGGGGTTGGAATAATTGGGAATTGGGTTGAAATTAGGTTTATTAAGCTTAGGGTTAGAGTAATTAGGGGTTGGGTTATGGTAAATAATTGGGGTAAGGTCATCGTTGAGATGAGTCTATTGAGGTTGGGGTTAGAGTAATTAGGGATTAGGTTATGGTTAAGATTAGGCTTATTGAGGTTGGGGTTGGAATAATTAGGAATGAGGTTATGGTTAAGATTAGGTTTATTGAGGTTGGGGTTAGAGTTAGGGTTAGGGTTAGGGTTAGGGTTAGGGTTAGGGTTAGGGTTAGGGTTAGGGTTAGGTTAAGAGTTAAAACCAGAGGCGGCATTCAAATTAGTGGCATTGAAATGAGACGTATGCTAATCTTTGCTCTCCTATTGGCTGGAGGTAGCAGTATGCAAATGTCTGCTCTCCTATTGGCCGTATGCAAATGTTTGGAATCCCATTGGTTGAAACTCAAACATGTCCTTTTTGCTGGTTTGTAATGTCAATGATGTGTGTTGTATTGTACCACAGGGACTTTTATTTCCTTGGGGATCAGTAAAGCATCCATCAATCCATGTGTATGTCTAACTATTTGCCTACCTTTTATTTATTTATTTCAGCAGGACATGATCCGAGTCAGACTTGGAGCAGAAGATCCGTCCGTGGCCGAGGTGGGCAGCACACGACCCACACATCCACGAGACCACGAACCTATGACACACAACACACACACAAAAAAAACAAAACAAAACATATGATAAGCACAAAAATGCAATAATCGTTCAAGAACACGAATGGTAACCCCTGGTATCAGAATGAGATTCATGGGCCGAGTACGTGGACACACACACACACACACACACACACAGACACAGACACAGACACACACACACACACACACACACACACACAGGCAATTGGCAGTGTGTGTAATGTTAAAAAATAACAATAAAAAATAAAGGAACAGAACAGTAAAGTACCTGAATCGATTGAACAAGATGTGAACAGTTCGGTTGACATTCTTCTGACTTATCAGGTAGCCAAGGTTTGGTATTTTTTGGAATATGAGCTGTTGAAAAACCTGAAATCATACTAAGTGATGTGGCATGACTATTCCAAAAGATGGCAGCAGAGGATCAAAAATGAGCGGTGCCTTAGGATTCCGTCAAGCCGGGAAGTCGAGGCTTCCCAGCTTAAGAGAGAGTACGCACCGAATAGGCCCAATTTAACCCTAGTCTATTCATATGTCACTCATTAATTTGTTAATGTATACATATCATTAATTCATCAATAATTCATGATGCACTCACTATCAGTCGATGTATTAATTCATTGTTAATAAACTGGTAGTTAGGTGTTAGTATATGTTTAGTTATGTACACATGTTGTAAAGTGTTTACCGTCGTGTTCTCAGCGCGCTTGGCTCTTTAAACTTCTCTACGGTGTGTATTCTTGGTTTGCTTGTGGCAAAAAATATTACACAAACGTCCATATCCATACCCAAACATCCTCGAGGACTTCATGTTGACTGTGGCGCCCTCAGGTGTCCCTCTTGTGGTATAACCTTTTTTTCCTTATTCCTTTTTTATTTCATTAATATTACATAGGATATCGATTGATTTTGGGGGTTTCCATTTTAAATTATGTTTTAGGTCAATCAATTATATTGTATAATTTATGGTCAAGGTGGTTAAGGTAGGTCAGGGTTAGAAATATATCTATTGAGGTCGAAGTTGAATTAATTGTAGGTAGGGTGGGTTGTAGTCAGTCTAGTTTTAATCTAAATTGGGGTTAGGATGATGGGTGATTAGATTGCGGTTAAAATTCAGTTTATTTGGGGTCAGGGCTAGGATGATCAAAGATTAGGTTGTAGTAGAGCTTCAGTGTATTGAATTTAAAGTACTTGGAAATTGGGTTGAAGTTGTAATTAGGTTTATTAAGGTTAGAGTTGATATAATTATGGACTGAACTATAATTGAAATTTCATTTATTGTGATTGGGGACAGTGTAAATGAAGGTTAGGTTCTAGTTGGAAGGTTTATTAGGATTAGGGTTAGAATAATTGGGAGTTGGGTTATGGTTGAAATGGAGTTTATTGTGGTTGGGGTTGGAATAATTGGGAATTGGGTTGAAATTAGGTTTATTAAGCTTAGGGTTAGAGTAATTAGGGGTTGGGTCATGGTAAATAATTGGGGTAAGGTCATCGTTGAGATGAGTCTATTGAGGTTGGGGTTAGAGTAATTAGGGATTCGGTTATGGTTAAGATTAGGCTTATTGAGGTTGGGGTTGGAATAATTAGGAATGAGGTTATGGTTAAGATTAGGTTTATTGAGGTTGGGGTTAGAGTAATTAGGGATTAGGTGATGGTTAAGATTAGGTTTATTGAGGTTGGGGTTAGAGTAATTAGGGATTAGGTGATGGTTAAGATTAAGGAAACGTGGAACATAAAGGACAAGAGAACTGTCTGCAGCTACATAAACAGGCCCTAATTCAAACTTGGATCGATTTCTCAGCTCCTAAAGCTTGCTACAGAGATGTAGCCATGATTGGTTACAAGGGTTACAAGCTGTGCAATTATGCAGAAAATGTGCCCTTTCATTTGGGTTTCTTAATTTCATGTGGGGTTAGATGCAGTTCCTAACCTAAACAGCAGGTGCCAGCTTTCAGTAAGTCTGGGGTTAGCTTGGGGTTAGATGCAGTTCCTAACCTAAACAGCAGGTGCCACCTTGCAGTAAGTCTGGGGTTAGCTTGGGGTTAGATGCAGTTCCTAACCTAAACAGCAGGTGCCAGCTTTCAGTAAGTCTGGGGTTAGCTTGGGGTTAGATGCAGTTCCTAACCTAAACAGCAGGTGCCAGCTTTCAGTAAGTCTGGGGTTAGCTTGGGGTTAGATGCAGTTCCTAACCTAAACAGCAGGTGCCACCTTGCAGTAAGTCTGGGGTTAGCTTGGGGTTTGTTTTGTAATGAGGTACAAAAATCGGTTGACATTCTTCTGACTTAAAGATTGGAGCCCAGTAAAAGTAATTAGGCAGTGGGGGTACAAAAAAAGATAGCTGGTGTCGTTGGGGGGGTACGAGGTGGTTCATTCTACCTTGAAAGTCCTACAAACTGGTGCTGTATGACTTCTAAAAGTACATGAGGACGTTGTAACCGAAAACGTCCAGTAGATGGCAGCAGAGGGTTAAAAACGAGCGGTGCGTTTCCAGCTGTGAGCAGGGAGAAGTGGTCGGCTTGAAATGTAGTGTTTCCAATGCAAAGTGAAAGAGCTTTCCAAAATCTGTTCATAAAGTGTGTAAATAATTTCATGTAAAAAGCTCAATCCAGACAAACACAACATACAATGATATTATGTTCATGAAGGATATTCAGAGCTGGTGTCCGAACCCACTGGGATAGACGCCGATTGACTTTTAATTCATTCAAAATGGGATTTCTCAGCTCTTGAGGCTGCTACAGCATAGATGTAGCAACGATTGGTCAGAAGAACAAACTTCAAGCTGTGCACTAACACTGGAAAATGTGCCGTTTCATCGGGTTTCTTATTTCCTTTTCTTAATGTCGATGCAGTTCCGAACATGCCCTGCAGAGGTCAGATCCTTAAGCCGGGAAGCAGCGACCATATGGTGCAAGGTTCCCGGATTAAGAGAATGCGGCCGATCTGACCCTAGTCTACACTCAGTCAAATAATCGGGAAAATTCGAAGAAACGTCGTAGGACCTCCAAAATCGCACAGGGCGTGCAGGTCCAACCTACCAGCGACATATCGGAGCCCCGCGGTCCCGCGTGGAAAGACGGCCGAGATACGGGCCCCCGACGCGTACGCGAGTAGGCCCAAAAAACCACGTTTCGGGGTCCCGCGGCGGAACCGTAGGACGTAGGCGCACCGAAACCGAGCACGTCGGAGGGGGCCCGGCCACGAGCGACATATCGGAGCCCCGTCACCGTGGTCCGAAAGGCGGCCGAGACACGGGCCCCGACGCGTACGCGAGTAGTCGTCAGGCCCCAGACGACGTGCGGAGGTCCCGCGAGGGAACCGGATGTCGTAGGCCCACCGGACCAGAGTACGACGGACCGCGCGTAGGCACGAGCGACATATCGGAGCCCCGTGACCCTGGTCCTAAAGGCGTCCGAGATACGGGAATAATTGGGAATTGGGTTGAAATTAGGTTTATTAAGCTTAGGGTTAGAGTAATTAGGGGTTGGGTTATGGTAAATAATTGGGGTAAGGTCATCGTTGAGATGAGTCTATTGAGGTTGGGGTTAGAATAATTAGGGATTAGGTTATGGTTAAGATTAGGCTTATTGAGGTTGGGGTTGGAATAATTAGAAATGAGGTTATGGTTAAGATTAGGTTTATTGAGGTTGGGGTTAGAGTAATTAGGGTTAGGGTTAGGGTTAGGGTTAGGGTTAGGGTTAGGGTTAGGGTTAGGGTTAGGGTTAGGTTAAGAGTTAAAACCAGAGGCGGCATTCAAATTAGTGGCATTGAAATGAGACGTATGCTAATCTTTGCTCTCCTATTGGCTGGAGGTAGCAGTATGCAAATGTCTGCTCTCCTATTGGCCGTATGCAAATGTTTGGAATCCCATTGGTTGAAACTCAAACATGTCCTTTTTGCTGGTTTGTAATGTCAATGATGTGTGTTGTATTGTACCACAGGGACTTTTATTTCCTTGGGGATCAGTAAAGCATCCATCAATCCATGTGTATGTCTAACTATTTGCCTACCTTTTATTTATTTATTTCAGCAGGACATGATCCGAGTCAGACTTGGAGCAGAAGATCCGTCCGTGGCCGAGGTGGGCAGCACACGACCCACACATCCACGAGACCACGAACCTATGACACACAACACACACACAAAAAAAACAAAACAAAACATATGATAAGCACAAAAATGCAATAATCGTTCAAGAACACGAATGGTAACCCCTGGTATCAGAATGAGATTCATGGGCCGAGTACGTGGACACACACACACACACACACACACACAGACACAGACACAGACACACACACACACACACACACACACACACAGGCAATTGGCAGTGTGTGTAATGTTAAAAAATAACAATAAAAAATAAAGGAACAGAACAGTAAAGTACCTGAATCGATTGAACAAGATGTGAACAGTTCGGTTGACATTCTTCTGACTTATCAGGTAGCCAAGGTTTGGTATTTTTTGGAATATGAGCTGTTGAAAAACCTGAAATCATACTAAGTGATGTGGCATGACTATTCCAAAAGATGGCAGCAGAGGATCAAAAATGAGCGGTGCCTTAGGATTCCGTCAAGCCGGGAAGTCGAGGCTTCCCAGCTTAAGAGAGAGTACGCACCGAATAGGCCCAATTTAACCCTAGTCTATTCATATGTCACTCATTAATTTGTTAATGTATACATATCATTAATTCATCAATAATTCATGATGCACTCACTATCAGTCGATGTATTAATTCATTGTTAATAAACTGGTAGTTAGGTGTTAGTATATGTTTAGTTATGTACACATGTTGTAAAGTGTTTACCGTCGTGTTCTCAGCGCGCTTGGCTCTTTAAACTTCTCTACGGTGTGTATTCTTGGTTTGCTTGTGGCAAAAAATATTACACAAACGTCCATATCCATACCCAAACATCCTCGAGGACTTCATGTTGACTGTGGCGCCCTCAGGTGTCCCTCTTGTGGTATAACCTTTTTTTCCTTATTCCTTTTTTATTTCATTAATATTACATAGGATATCGATTGATTTTGGGGGTTTCCATTTTAAATTATGTTTTAGGTCAATCAATTATATTGTATAATTTATGGTCAAGGTGGTTAAGGTAGGTCAGGGTTAGAAATATATCTATTGAGGTCGAAGTTGAATTAATTGTAGGTAGGGTGGGTTGTAGTCAGTCTAGTTTTAATCTAAATTGGGGTTAGGATGATGGGTGATTAGATTGCGGTTAAAATTCAGTTTATTTGGGGTCAGGGCTAGGATGATCAAAGATTAGGTTGTAGTAGAGCTTCAGTGTATTGAATTTAAAGTACTTGGAAATTGGGTTGAAGTTGTAATTAGGTTTATTAAGGTTAGAGTTGATATAATTATGGACTGAACTATAATTGAAATTTCATTTATTGTGATTGGGGACAGTGTAAATGAAGGTTAGGTTCTAGTTGGAAGGTTTATTAGGATTAGGGTTAGAATAATTGGGAGTTGGGTTATGGTTGAAATGGAGTTTATTGTGGTTGGGGTTGGAATAATTGGGAATTGGGTTGAAATTAGGTTTATTAAGCTTAGGGTTAGAGTAATTAGGGGTTGGGTCATGGTAAATAATTGGGGTAAGGTCATCGTTGAGATGAGTCTATTGAGGTTGGGGTTAGAGTAATTAGGGATTCGGTTATGGTTAAGATTAGGCTTATTGAGGTTGGGGTTGGAATAATTAGGAATGAGGTTATGGTTAAGATTAGGTTTATTGAGGTTGGGGTTAGAGTAATTAGGGATTAGGTGATGGTTAAGATTAGGTTTATTGAGGTTGGGGTTAGAGTAATTAGGGATTAGGTGATGGTTAAGATTAAGGAAACGTGGAACATAAAGGACAAGAGAACTGTCTGCAGCTACATAAACAGGCCCTAATTCAAACTTGGATCGATTTCTCAGCTCCTAAAGCTTGCTACAGAGATGTAGCCATGATTGGTTACAAGGGTTACAAGCTGTGCAATTATGCAGAAAATGTGCCCTTTCATTTGGGTTTCTTAATTTCATGTGGGGTTAGATGCAGTTCCTAACCTAAACAGCAGGTGCCAGCTTTCAGTAAGTCTGGGGTTAGCTTGGGGTTAGATGCAGTTCCTAACCTAAACAGCAGGTGCCACCTTGCAGTAAGTCTGGGGTTAGCTTGGGGTTAGATGCAGTTCCTAACCTAAACAGCAGGTGCCAGCTTTCAGTAAGTCTGGGGTTAGCTTGGGGTTAGATGCAGTTCCTAACCTAAACAGCAGGTGCCAGCTTTCAGTAAGTCTGGGGTTAGCTTGGGGTTAGATGCAGTTCCTAACCTAAACAGCAGGTGCCACCTTGCAGTAAGTCTGGGGTTAGCTTGGGGTTTGTTTTGTAATGAGGTACAAAAATCGGTTGACATTCTTCTGACTTAAAGATTGGAGCCCAGTAAAAGTAATTAGGCAGTGGGGGTACAAAAAAAGATAGCTGGTGTCGTTGGGGGGGTACGAGGTGGTTCATTCTACCTTGAAAGTCCTACAAACTGGTGCTGTATGACTTCTAAAAGTACATGAGGACGTTGTAACCGAAAACGTCCAGTAGATGGCAGCAGAGGGTTAAAAACGAGCGGTGCGTTTCCAGCTGTGAGCAGGGAGAAGTGGTCGGCTTGAAATGTAGTGTTTCCAATGCAAAGTGAAAGAGCTTTCCAAAATCTGTTCATAAAGTGTGTAAATAATTTCATGTAAAAAGCTCAATCCAGACAAACACAACATACAATGATATTATGTTCATGAAGGATATTCAGAGCTGGTGTCCGAACCCACTGGGATAGACGCCGATTGACTTTTAATTCATTCAAAATGGGATTTCTCAGCTCTTGAGGCTGCTACAGCATAGATGTAGCAACGATTGGTCAGAAGAACAAACTTCAAGCTGTGCACTAACACTGGAAAATGTGCCGTTTCATCGGGTTTCTTATTTCCTTTTCTTAATGTCGATGCAGTTCCGAACATGCCCTGCAGAGGTCAGATCCTTAAGCCGGGAAGCAGCGACCATATGGTGCAAGGTTCCCGGATTAAGAGAATGCGGCCGATCTGACCCTAGTCTACACTCAGTCAAATAATCGGGAAAATTCGAAGAAACGTCGTAGGACCTCCAAAATCGCACAGGGCGTGCAGGTCCAACCTACCAGCGACATATCGGAGCCCCGCGGTCCCGCGTGGAAAGACGGCCGAGATACGGGCCCCCGACGCGTACGCGAGTAGGCCCAAAAAACCACGTTTCGGGGTCCCGCGGCGGAACCGTAGGACGTAGGCGCACCGAAACCGAGCACGTCGGAGGGGGCCCGGCCACGAGCGACATATCGGAGCCCCGTCACCGTGGTCCGAAAGGCGGCCGAGACACGGGCCCCGACGCGTACGCGAGTAGTCGTCAGGCCCCAGACGACGTGCGGAGGTCCCGCGAGGGAACCGGATGTCGTAGGCCCACCGGACCAGAGTACGACGGACCGCGCGTAGGCACGAGCGACATATCGGAGCCCCGTGACCCTGGTCCTAAAGGCGTCCGAGATACGGGAATAATTGGGAATTGGGTTGAAATTAGGTTTATTAAGCTTAGGGTTAGAGTAATTAGGGGTTGGGTTATGGTAAATAATTGGGGTAAGGTCATCGTTGAGATGAGTCTATTGAGGTTGGGGTTAGAATAATTAGGGATTAGGTTATGGTTAAGATTAGGCTTATTGAGGTTGGGGTTGGAATAATTAGAATCTGTCTCGCGTGTGTGATTAGGTTTATTGAGGTTGGGGTTAGAGTAATTAGGGATTAGGTGATGGTTAAGATTAGGTTTATTGAGGTTGGGGTTAGAGTAATTAGGGATTAGGTGATGGTTAAGATTAGGTTATGGTTAAGATTAGGTTTATTGAGGTTGGGGTTAGAGTAATTAGGGATTAGGTAATGGTTAAGATTAGGTTTATTGAGGTTGGGGTTAGAGTAATTAGGGATTAGGTTATGGTTAAGATTAGGCTTATTGAGGTTGGGGTTGGAATAATTAGGAATGAGGTTATGGTTAAGATTAGGTTTATTGAGGTTGGGGTTAGAGTAATTAGGGATTAGGTAATGGTTAAGATTAGGTTTATTGAGGTTGGGGTTAGAGTAATTAGGGATTAGGTAATGGTTAAGATTAGGTTTATTGAGGTTGGGGTTAGAATAATTAGGGATTAGGTAATGGTTAAGATTAGGTTTATTGAGGTTGGGGTTAGAATAATTAGGGATTAGGTTATGGTTAAAATTAAGGAAACGTGGAACATAAAGGACAAGAGAACTGTCTGCAGCTACATAAACAGGCCCTAATTCAAACTTGGATCGATTTCTCAGCTCCTAAAGCTTGCTACAGAGATGTAGCCATGATTGGTTACAAGGGTTACAAGCTGTGCAATTATGCAGAAAATGTGCCCTTTCATTTGGGTTTCTTAATTTCATGTGGGGTTAGATGCAGTTCCTAACCTAAACAGCAGGTGCCAGCTTTCAGTAAGTCTGGGGTTAGCTTGGGGTTAGATGCAGTTCCTAACCTAAACAGCAGGTGCCACCTTGCAGTAAGTCTGGGGTTAGCTTGGGGTTAGGCCTTGGATTGGGGGCGTGGTTAGGGTTTTGCTCATAGGGTTAAGAGTTAAAACCAGAGGCGGCATTCAAATTAGTGGCATTGAAATGAGACGTATGCTAATCTTTGCTCTCCTATTGGCTGGAGGTAGCAGTATGCAAATGTCTGCTCTCCTATTGGCCGTATGCAAATGTTTGGAATCCCATTGGTTGAAACTCAAACATGTCCTTTTTGCTGGTTTGTAATGTCAATGATGTGTGTTGTATTGTACCACAGGGACTTTTATTTCCTTGGGGATCAGTAAAGCATCCATCAATCCATGTGTATGTCTAACTATTTGCCTACCTTTTATTTATTTA
Source organism: Trichomycterus rosablanca (assembly GCF_030014385.1). Lineage (NCBI taxonomy): Eukaryota > Metazoa > Chordata > Actinopteri > Siluriformes > Trichomycteridae > Trichomycterus > Trichomycterus rosablanca. The sequence continues at coordinate 22,945 of NW_026947062.1, read as the reverse complement.
TTTCAGCAGGACATGATCCGAGTCAGACTTGGAGCAGAAGATCCGTCCGTGGCCGAGGTGGGCAGCACACGACCCACACATCCACGAGACCACGAACCTATGACACACAACACACACACAAAAAAAACAAAACAAAACATATGATAAGCACAAAAATGCAATAATCGTTCAAGAACACGAATGGTAACCCCTGGTATCAGAATGAGATTCATGGGCCGAGTACGTGGACACACACACACACACACACACACACACACAGACACAGACACAGACACACACACACACACACACACACACACACACACACACACAGGCAATTGGCAGTGTGTGTAATGTTAAAAAATAACAATAAAAAATAAAGGAACAGAACAGTAAAGTACCTGAATCGATTGAACAAGATGTGAACAGTTCGGTTGACATTCTTCTGACTTATCAGGTAGCCAAGGTTTGGTATTTTTTGGAATACGAGCTGTTGAAAAACCTGAAATCATACTAAGTGATGTGGCATGACTATTCCAAAAGATGGCAGCAGAGGATCAAAAATGAGCGGTGCCTTAGGATTCCGTCAAGCCGGGAAGTCGAGGCTTCCCAGCTTAAGAGAGAGTACGCACCGAATAGGCCCAATTTAACCCTAGTCTATTCATATGTCACTCATTAATTTGTTAATGTATACATATCATTAATTCATCAATAATTCATGATGCACTCACTATCAGTCGATGTATTAATTCATTGTTAATAAACTGGTAGTTAGGTGTTAGTATATGTTTAGTTATGTACACATGTTGTAAAGTGTTTACCGTCGTGTTCTCAGCGCGCTTGGCTCTTTAAACTTCTCTACGGTGTGTATTCTTGGTTTGCTTGTGGCAAAAAATATTACACAAACGTCCATATCCATACCCAAACATCCTCGAGGACTTCATGTTGACTGTGGCGCCCTCAGGTGTCCCTCTTGTGGTATAACCTTTTTTTCCTTATTCCTTTTTTATTTCATTAATATTACATAGGATATCGATTTATTTTGGGGGTTTCCATTTTAAATTATGTTTTAGGTCAATCAATTATATTGTATAATTTATGGTCAAGGTGGTTAAGGTAGGTCAGGGTTAGAAATATATCTATTGAGGTCGAAGTTGAATTAATTGTAGGTAGGGTGGGTTGTAGTCAGTCTAGTTTTAATCTAAATTGGGGTTAGGATGATGGGTGATTAGATTGCGGTTAAAATTCAGTTTATTTGGGGTCAGGGCTAGGATGATCAAAGATTAGGTTGTAGTAGAGCTTCAGTGTATTGAATTTAAAGTACTTGGAAATTGGGTTGAAGTTGTAATTAGGTTTATTAAGGTTAGAGTTGATATAATTATGGACTGAACTATAATTGAAATTTCATTTATTGTGATTGGGGACAGTGTAAATGAAGGTTAGGTTCTAGTTGGAAGGTTTATTAGGATTAGGGTTAGAATAATTGGGAGTTGGGTTATGGTTGAAATGGAGTTTATTGTGGTTGGGGTTGGAATAATTGGGAATTGGGTTGAAATTAGGTTTATTAAGCTTAGGGTTAGAGTAATTAGGGGTTGGGTTATGGTAAATAATTGGGGTAAGGTCATCGTTGAGATGAGTCTATTGAGGTTGGGGTTAGAGTAATTAGGGATTAGGTTATGGTTAAGATTAGGCTTATTGAGGTTGGGGTTGGAATAATTAGGAATGAGGTTATGGTTAAGATTAGGTTTATTGAGGTTGGGGTTAGAGTAATTAGGGATTAGGTGATGGTTAAGATTAGGTTTATTGAGGTTGGGGTTAGAGTAATTAGGGATTAGGTGATGGTTAAGATTAGGTTTATTGAGGTTGGGGTTAGAGTAATTAGGGATTAGGTTATGGTTAAGATTAGGCTTATTGAGGTTGGGGTTGGAATAATTAGGAATGAGGTTATGGTTAAGATTAGGTTTATTGAGGTTGGGGTTAGAGTAATTAGGGATTAGGTGATGGTTAAGATTAGGTTTATTGAGGTTGGGGTTAGAGTAATTAGGGATTAGGTGATGGTTAAGATTAAGGAAACGTGGAACATAAAGGACAAGAGAACTGTCTGCAGCTACATAAACAGGCCCTAATTCAAACTTGGATCGATTTCTCAGCTCCTAAAGCTTGCTACAGAGATGTAGCCATGATTGGTTACAAGGGTTACAAGCTGTGCAATTATGCAGAAAATGTGCCCTTTCATTTGGGTTTCTTAATTTCATGTGGGGTTAGATGCAGTTCCTAACCTAAACAGCAGGTGCCAGCTTTCAGTAAGTCTGGGGTTAGCTTGGGGTTAGATGCAGTTCCTAACCTAAACAGCAGGTGCCAGCTTTCAGTAAGTCTGGGGTTAGCTTGGGGTTAGATGCAGTTCCTAACCTAAACAGCAGGTGCCAGCTTTCAGTAAGTCTGGGGTTAGCTTGGGGTTAGATGCAGTTCCTAACCTAAACAGCAGGTGCCAGCTTTCAGTAAGTCTGGGGTTAGCTTGGGGTTAGATGCAGTTCCTAACCTAAACAGCAGGTGCCAGCTTTCAGTAAGTCTGGGGTTAGCTTGGGGTTAGGCCTTGGATTGGGGGCGTGGTTAGGGTTTTGCTCATAGGTTAAGAGTTAAAACCAGAGGCGGCATTCAAATTAGTGGCATTGAAATGAGACGTATGCTAATCTTTGCTCTCCTATTGGCTGGAGGTAGCAGTATGCAAATGTCTGCTCTCCTATTGGCCGTATGCAAATGTTTGGAATCCCATTGGTTGAAACTCAAACATGTCCTTTTTGCTGGTTTGTAATGTCAATGATGTGTGTTGTATTGTACCACAGGGACTTTTATTTCCTTGGGGATCAGTAAAGCATCCATCAATCCATGTGTATGTCTAACTATTTGCCTACCTTTTATTTATTTATTTCAGCAGGACATGATCCGAGTCAGACTTGGAGCAGAAGATCCGTCCGTGGCCGAGGTGGGCAGCACACGACCCACACATCCACGAGACCACGAACCTATGACACACAACACACACACAAAAAAAACAAAACAAAACATATGATAAGCACAAAAATGCAATAATCGTTCAAGAACACGAATGGTAACCCCTGGTATCAGAATGAGATTCATGGGCCGAGTACGTGGACACACACACACACACACACACACACAGACACAGACACAGACACACACACACACACACACACACACACACAGGCAATTGGCAGTGTGTGTAATGTTAAAAAATAACAATAAAAAATAAAGGAACAGAACAGTAAAGTACCTGAATCGATTGAACAAGATGTGAACAGTTCGGTTGACATTCTTCTGACTTATCAGGTAGCCAAGGTTTGGTATTTTTTGGAATATGAGCTGTTGAAAAACCTGAAATCATACTAAGTGATGTGGCATGACTATTCCAAAAGATGGCAGCAGAGGATCAAAAATGAGCGGTGCCTTAGGATTCCGTCAAGCCGGGAAGTCGAGGCTTCCCAGCTTAAGAGAGAGTACGCACCGAATAGGCCCAATTTAACCCTAGTCTATTCATATGTCACTCATTAATTTGTTAATGTATACATATCATTAATTCATCAATAATTCATGATGCACTCACTATCAGTCGATGTATTAATTCATTGTTAATAAACTGGTAGTTAGGTGTTAGTATATGTTTAGTTATGTACACATGTTGTAAAGTGTTTACCGTCGTGTTCTCAGCGCGCTTGGCTCTTTAAACTTCTCTACGGTGTGTATTCTTGGTTTGCTTGTGGCAAAAAATATTACACAAACGTCCATATCCATACCCAAACATCCTCGAGGACTTCATGTTGACTGTGGCGCCCTCAGGTGTCCCTCTTGTGGTATAACCTTTTTTTCCTTATTCCTTTTTTATTTCATTAATATTACATAGGATATCGATTGATTTTGGGGGTTTCCATTTTAAATTATGTTTTAGGTCAATCAATTATATTGTATAATTTATGGTCAAGGTGGTTAAGGTAGGTCAGGGTTAGAAATATATCTATTGAGGTCGAAGTTGAATTAATTGTAGGTAGGGTGGGTTGTAGTCAGTCTAGTTTTAATCTAAATTGGGGTTAGGATGATGGGTGATTAGATTGCGGTTAAAATTCAGTTTATTTGGGGTCAGGGCTAGGATGATCAAAGATTAGGTTGTAGTAGAGCTTCAGTGTATTGAATTTAAAGTACTTGGAAATTGGGTTGAAGTTGTAATTAGGTTTATTAAGGTTAGAGTTGATATAATTATGGACTGAACTATAATTGAAATTTCATTTATTGTGATTGGGGACAGTGTAAATGAAGGTTAGGTTCTAGTTGGAAGGTTTATTAGGATTAGGGTTAGAATAATTGGGAGTTGGGTTATGGTTGAAATGGAGTTTATTGTGGTTGGGGTTGGAATAATTGGGAATTGGGTTGAAATTAGGTTTATTAAGCTTAGGGTTAGAGTAATTAGGGGTTGGGTCATGGTAAATAATTGGGGTAAGGTCATCGTTGAGATGAGTCTATTGAGGTTGGGGTTAGAGTAATTAGGGATTCGGTTATGGTTAAGATTAGGCTTATTGAGGTTGGGGTTGGAATAATTAGGAATGAGGTTATGGTTAAGATTAGGTTTATTGAGGTTGGGGTTAGAGTAATTAGGGATTAGGTGATGGTTAAGATTAGGTTTATTGAGGTTGGGGTTAGAGTAATTAGGGATTAGGTGATGGTTAAGATTAAGGAAACGTGGAACATAAAGGACAAGAGAACTGTCTGCAGCTACATAAACAGGCCCTAATTCAAACTTGGATCGATTTCTCAGCTCCTAAAGCTTGCTACAGAGATGTAGCCATGATTGGTTACAAGGGTTACAAGCTGTGCAATTATGCAGAAAATGTGCCCTTTCATTTGGGTTTCTTAATTTCATGTGGGGTTAGATGCAGTTCCTAACCTAAACAGCAGGTGCCAGCTTTCAGTAAGTCTGGGGTTAGCTTGGGGTTAGATGCAGTTCCTAACCTAAACAGCAGGTGCCACCTTGCAGTAAGTCTGGGGTTAGCTTGGGGTTAGATGCAGTTCCTAACCTAAACAGCAGGTGCCAGCTTTCAGTAAGTCTGGGGTTAGCTTGGGGTTAGATGCAGTTCCTAACCTAAACAGCAGGTGCCAGCTTTCAGTAAGTCTGGGGTTAGCTTGGGGTTAGATGCAGTTCCTAACCTAAACAGCAGGTGCCACCTTGCAGTAAGTCTGGGGTTAGCTTGGGGTTTGTTTTGTAATGAGGTACAAAAATCGGTTGACATTCTTCTGACTTAAAGATTGGAGCCCAGTAAAAGTAATTAGGCAGTGGGGGTACAAAAAAAGATAGCTGGTGTCGTTGGGGGGGTACGAGGTGGTTCATTCTACCTTGAAAGTCCTACAAACTGGTGCTGTATGACTTCTAAAAGTACATGAGGACGTTGTAACCGAAAACGTCCAGTAGATGGCAGCAGAGGGTTAAAAACGAGCGGTGCGTTTCCAGCTGTGAGCAGGGAGAAGTGGTCGGCTTGAAATGTAGTGTTTCCAATGCAAAGTGAAAGAGCTTTCCAAAATCTGTTCATAAAGTGTGTAAATAATTTCATGTAAAAAGCTCAATCCAGACAAACACAACATACAATGATATTATGTTCATGAAGGATATTCAGAGCTGGTGTCCGAACCCACTGGGATAGACGCCGATTGACTTTTAATTCATTCAAAATGGGATTTCTCAGCTCTTGAGGCTGCTACAGCATAGATGTAGCAACGATTGGTCAGAAGAACAAACTTCAAGCTGTGCACTAACACTGGAAAATGTGCCGTTTCATCGGGTTTCTTATTTCCTTTTCTTAATGTCGATGCAGTTCCGAACATGCCCTGCAGAGGTCAGATCCTTAAGCCGGGAAGCAGCGACCATATGGTGCAAGGTTCCCGGATTAAGAGAATGCGGCCGATCTGACCCTAGTCTACACTCAGTCAAATAATCGGGAAAATTCGAAGAAACGTCGTAGGACCTCCAAAATCGCACAGGGCGTGCAGGTCCAACCTACCAGCGACATATCGGAGCCCCGCGGTCCCGCGTGGAAAGACGGCCGAGATACGGGCCCCCGACGCGTACGCGAGTAGGCCCAAAAAACCACGTTTCGGGGTCCCGCGGCGGAACCGTAGGACGTAGGCGCACCGAAACCGAGCACGTCGGAGGGGGCCCGGCCACGAGCGACATATCGGAGCCCCGTCACCGTGGTCCGAAAGGCGGCCGAGACACGGGCCCCGACGCGTACGCGAGTAGTCGTCAGGCCCCAGACGACGTGCGGAGGTCCCGCGAGGGAACCGGATGTCGTAGGCCCACCGGACCAGAGTACGACGGACCGCGCGTAGGCACGAGCGACATATCGGAGCCCCGTGACCCTGGTCCTAAAGGCGTCCGAGATACGGGAATAATTGGGAATTGGGTTGAAATTAGGTTTATTAAGCTTAGGGTTAGAGTAATTAGGGGTTGGGTTATGGTAAATAATTGGGGTAAGGTCATCGTTGAGATGAGTCTATTGAGGTTGGGGTTAGAATAATTAGGGATTAGGTTATGGTTAAGATTAGGCTTATTGAGGTTGGGGTTGGAATAATTAGAAATGAGGTTATGGTTAAGATTAGGTTTATTGAGGTTGGGGTTAGAGTAATTAGGGATTAGGTGATGGTTAAGATTAGGTTTATTGAGGTTGGGGTTAGAGTAATTAGGGATTAGGTGATGGTTAAGATTAGGTTATGGTTAAGATTAGGTTTATTGAGGTTGGGGTTAGAGTAATTAGGGATTAGGTAATGGTTAAGATTAGGTTTATTGAGGTTGGGGTTAGAGTAATTAGGGATTAGGTTATGGTTAAGATTAGGCTTATTGAGGTTGGGGTTGGAATAATTAGGAATGAGGTTATGGTTAAGATTAGGTTTATTGAGGTTGGGGTTAGAGTAATTAGGGATTAGGTAATGGTTAAGATTAGGTTTATTGAGGTTGGGGTTAGAGTAATTAGGGATTAGGTAATGGTTAAGATTAGGTTTATTGAGGTTGGGGTTAGAATAATTAGGGATTAGGTAATGGTTAAGATTAGGTTTATTGAGGTTGGGGTTAGAATAATTAGGGATTAGGTTATGGTTAAAATTAAGGAAACGTGGAACATAAAGGACAAGAGAACTGTCTGCAGCTACATAAACAGGCCCTAATTCAAACTTGGATCGATTTCTCAGCTCCTAAAGCTTGCTACAGAGATGTAGCCATGATTGGTTACAAGGGTTACAAGCTGTGCAATTATGCAGAAAATGTGCCCTTTCATTTGGGTTTCTTAATTTCATGTGGGGTTAGATGCAGTTCCTAACCTAAACAGCAGGTGCCAGCTTTCAGTAAGTCTGGGGTTAGCTTGGGGTTAGATGCAGTTCCTAACCTAAACAGCAGGTGCCACCTTGCAGTAAGTCTGGGGTTAGCTTGGGGTTAGGCCTTGGATTGGGGGCGTGGTTAGGGTTTTGCTCATAGGTTAAGAGTTAAAACCAGAGGCGGCATTCAAATTAGTGGCATTGAAATGAGACGTATGCTAATCTTTGCTCTCCTATTGGCTGGAGGTAGCAGTATGCAAATGTCTGCTCTCCTATTGGCCGTATGCAAATGTTTGGAATCCCATTGGTTGAAACTCAAACATGTCCTTTTTGCTGGTTTGTAATGTCAATGATGTGTGTTGTATTGTACCACAGGGACTTTTATTTCCTTGGGGATCAGTAAAGCATCCATCAATCCATGTGTATGTCTAACTATTTGCCTACCTTTTATTTATTTATTTCAGCAGGACATGATCCGAGTCAGACTTGGAGCAGAAGATCCGTCCGTGGCCGAGGTGGGCAGCACACGACCCACACATCCACGAGACCACGAACCTATGACACACAACACACACACAAAAAAAACAAAACAAAACATATGATAAGCACAAAAATGCAATAATCGTTCAAGAACACGAATGGTAACCCCTGGTATCAGAATGAGATTCATGGGCCGAGTACGTGGACACACACACACACACACACACACACAGACACAGACACAGACACACACACACACACACACACACACACACAGGCAATTGGCAGTGTGTGTAATGTTAAAAAATAACAATAAAAAATAAAGGAACAGAACAGTAAAGTACCTGAATCGATTGAACAAGATGTGAACAGTTCGGTTGACATTCTTCTGACTTATCAGGTAGCCAAGGTTTGGTATTTTTTGGAATATGAGCTGTTGAAAAACCTGAAATCATACTAAGTGATGTGGCATGACTATTCCAAAAGATGGCAGCAGAGGATCAAAAATGAGCGGTGCCTTAGGATTCCGTCAAGCCGGGAAGTCGAGGCTTCCCAGCTTAAGAGAGAGTACGCACCGAATAGGCCCAATTTAACCCTAGTCTATTCATATGTCACTCATTAATTTGTTAATGTATACATATCATTAATTCATCAATAATTCATGATGCACTCACTATCAGTCGATGTATTAATTCATTGTTAATAAACTGGTAGTTAGGTGTTAGTATATGTTTAGTTATGTACACATGTTGTAAAGTGTTTACCGTCGTGTTCTCAGCGCGCTTGGCTCTTTAAACTTCTCTACGGTGTGTATTCTTGGTTTGCTTGTGGCAAAAAATATTACACAAACGTCCATATCCATACCCAAACATCCTCGAGGACTTCATGTTGACTGTGGCGCCCTCAGGTGTCCCTCTTGTGGTATAACCTTTTTTTCCTTATTCCTTTTTTATTTCATTAATATTACATAGGATATCGATTGATTTTGGGGGTTTCCATTTTAAATTATGTTTTAGGTCAATCAATTATATTGTATAATTTATGGTCAAGGTGGTTAAGGTAGGTCAGGGTTAGAAATATATCTATTGAGGTCGAAGTTGAATTAATTGTAGGTAGGGTGGGTTGTAGTCAGTCTAGTTTTAATCTAAATTGGGGTTAGGATGATGGGTGATTAGATTGCGGTTAAAATTCAGTTTATTTGGGGTCAGGGCTAGGATGATCAAAGATTAGGTTGTAGTAGAGCTTCAGTGTATTGAATTTAAAGTACTTGGAAATTGGGTTGAAGTTGTAATTAGGTTTATTAAGGTTAGAGTTGATATAATTATGGACTGAACTATAATTGAAATTTCATTTATTGTGATTGGGGACAGTGTAAATGAAGGTTAGGTTCTAGTTGGAAGGTTTATTAGGATTAGGGTTAGAATAATTGGGAGTTGGGTTATGGTTGAAATGGAGTTTATTGTGGTTGGGGTTGGAATAATTGGGAATTGGGTTGAAATTAGGTTTATTAAGCTTAGGGTTAGAGTAATTAGGGGTTGGGTCATGGTAAATAATTGGGGTAAGGTCATCGTTGAGATGAGTCTATTGAGGTTGGGGTTAGAGTAATTAGGGATTCGGTTATGGTTAAGATTAGGCTTATTGAGGTTGGGGTTGGAATAATTAGGAATGAGGTTATGGTTAAGATTAGGTTTATTGAGGTTGGGGTTAGAGTAATTAGGGATTAGGTGATGGTTAAGATTAGGTTTATTGAGGTTGGGGTTAGAGTAATTAGGGATTAGGTGATGGTTAAGATTAAGGAAACGTGGAACATAAAGGACAAGAGAACTGTCTGCAGCTACATAAACAGGCCCTAATTCAAACTTGGATCGATTTCTCAGCTCCTAAAGCTTGCTACAGAGATGTAGCCATGATTGGTTACAAGGGTTACAAGCTGTGCAATTATGCAGAAAATGTGCCCTTTCATTTGGGTTTCTTAATTTCATGTGGGGTTAGATGCAGTTCCTAACCTAAACAGCAGGTGCCAGCTTTCAGTAAGTCTGGGGTTAGCTTGGGGTTAGATGCAGTTCCTAACCTAAACAGCAGGTGCCACCTTGCAGTAAGTCTGGGGTTAGCTTGGGGTTAGATGCAGTTCCTAACCTAAACAGCAGGTGCCAGCTTTCAGTAAGTCTGGGGTTAGCTTGGGGTTAGATGCAGTTCCTAACCTAAACAGCAGGTGCCAGCTTTCAGTAAGTCTGGGGTTAGCTTGGGGTTAGATGCAGTTCCTAACCTAAACAGCAGGTGCCACCTTGCAGTAAGTCTGGGGTTAGCTTGGGGTTTGTTTTGTAATGAGGTACAAAAATCGGTTGACATTCTTCTGACTTAAAGATTGGAGCCCAGTAAAAGTAATTAGGCAGTGGGGGTACAAAAAAAGATAGCTGGTGTCGTTGGGGGGGTACGAGGTGGTTCATTCTACCTTGAAAGTCCTACAAACTGGTGCTGTATGACTTCTAAAAGTACATGAGGACGTTGTAACCGAAAACGTCCAGTAGATGGCAGCAGAGGGTTAAAAACGAGCGGTGCGTTTCCAGCTGTGAGCAGGGAGAAGTGGTCGGCTTGAAATGTAGTGTTTCCAATGCAAAGTGAAAGAGCTTTCCAAAATCTGTTCATAAAGTGTGTAAATAATTTCATGTAAAAAGCTCAATCCAGACAAACACAACATACAATGATATTATGTTCATGAAGGATATTCAGAGCTGGTGTCCGAACCCACTGGGATAGACGCCGATTGACTTTTAATTCATTCAAAATGGGATTTCTCAGCTCTTGAGGCTGCTACAGCATAGATGTAGCAACGATTGGTCAGAAGAACAAACTTCAAGCTGTGCACTAACACTGGAAAATGTGCCGTTTCATCGGGTTTCTTATTTCCTTTTCTTAATGTCGATGCAGTTCCGAACATGCCCTGCAGAGGTCAGATCCTTAAGCCGGGAAGCAGCGACCATATGGTGCAAGGTTCCCGGATTAAGAGAATGCGGCCGATCTGACCCTAGTCTACACTCAGTCAAATAATCGGGAAAATTCGAAGAAACGTCGTAGGACCTCCAAAATCGCACAGGGCGTGCAGGTCCAACCTACCAGCGACATATCGGAGCCCCGCGGTCCCGCGTGGAAAGACGGCCGAGATACGGGCCCCCGACGCGTACGCGAGTAGGCCCAAAAAACCACGTTTCGGGGTCCCGCGGCGGAACCGTAGGACGTAGGCGCACCGAAACCGAGCACGTCGGAGGGGGCCCGGCCACGAGCGACATATCGGAGCCCCGTCACCGTGGTCCGAAAGGCGGCCGAGACACGGGCCCCGACGCGTACGCGAGTAGTCGTCAGGCCCCAGACGACGTGCGGAGGTCCCGCGAGGGAACCGGATGTCGTAGGCCCACCGGACCAGAGTACGACGGACCGCGCGTAGGCACGAGCGACATATCGGAGCCCCGTGACCCTGGTCCTAAAGGCGTCCGAGATACGGGAATAATTGGGAATTGGGTTGAAATTAGGTTTATTAAGCTTAGGGTTAGAGTAATTAGGGGTTGGGTTATGGTAAATAATTGGGGTAAGGTCATCGTTGAGATGAGTCTATTGAGGTTGGGGTTAGAATAATTAGGGATTAGGTTATGGTTAAGATTAGGCTTATTGAGGTTGGGGTTGGAATAATTAGAAATGAGGTTATGGTTAAGATTAGGTTTATTGAGGTTGGGGTTAGAGTAATTAGGGATTAGGTGATGGTTAAGATTAGGTTTATTGAGGTTGGGGTTAGAGTAATTAGGGATTAGGTGATGGTTAAGATTAGGTTATGGTTAAGATTAGGTTTATTGAGGTTGGGGTTAGAGTAATTAGGGATTAGGTAATGGTTAAGATTAGGTTTATTGAGGTTGGGGTTAGAGTAATTAGGGATTAGGTTATGGTTAAGATTAGGCTTATTGAGGTTGGGGTTGGAATAATTAGGAATGAGGTTATGGTTAAGATTAGGTTTATTGAGGTTGGGGTTAGAGTAATTAGGGATTAGGTAATGGTTAAGATTAGGTTTATTGAGGTTGGGGTTAGAGTAATTAGGGATTAGGTAATGGTTAAGATTAGGTTTATTGAGGTTGGGGTTAGAATAATTAGGGATTAGGTAATGGTTAAGATTAGGTTTATTGAGGTTGGGGTTAGAATAATTAGGGATTAGGTTATGGTTAAAATTAAGGAAACGTGGAACATAAAGGACAAGAGAACTGTCTGCAGCTACATAAACAGGCCCTAATTCAAACTTGGATCGATTTCTCAGCTCCTAAAGCTTGCTACAGAGATGTAGCCATGATTGGTTACAAGGGTTACAAGCTGTGCAATTATGCAGAAAATGTGCCCTTTCATTTGGGTTTCTTAATTTCATGTGGGGTTAGATGCAGTTCCTAACCTAAACAGCAGGTGCCAGCTTTCAGTAAGTCTGGGGTTAGCTTGGGGTTAGATGCAGTTCCTAACCTAAACAGCAGGTGCCACCTTGCAGTAAGTCTGGGGTTAGCTTGGGGTTAGGCCTTGGATTGGGGGCGTGGTTAGGGTTTTGCTCATAGGTTAAGAGTTAAAACCAGAGGCGGCATTCAAATTAGTGGCATTGAAATGAGACGTATGCTAATCTTTGCTCTCCTATTGGCTGGAGGTAGCAGTATGCAAATGTCTGCTCTCCTATTGGCCGTATGCAAATGTTTGGAATCCCATTGGTTGAAACTCAAACATGTCCTTTTTGCTGGTTTGTAATGTCAATGATGTGTGTTGTATTGTACCACAGGGACTTTTATTTCCTTGGGGATCAGTAAAGCATCCATCAATCCATGTGTATGTCTAACTATTTGCCTACCTTTTATTTATTTATTTCAGCAGGACATGATCCGAGTCAGACTTGGAGCAGAAGATCCGTCCGTGGCCGAGGTGGGCAGCACACGACCCACACATCCACGAGACCACGAACCTATGACACACAACACACACACAAAAAAAACAAAACAAAACATATGATAAGCACAAAAATGCAATAATCGTTCAAGAACACGAATGGTAACCCCTGGTATCAGAATGAGATTCATGGGCCGAGTACGTGGACACACACACACACACACACACACACAGACACAGACACAGACACACACACACACACACACACACACACACACACACACACACAGGCAATTGGCAGTGTGTGTAATGTTAAAAAATAACAATAAAAAATAAAGGAACAGAACAGTAAAGTACCTGAATCGATTGAACAAGATGTGAACAGTTCGGTTGACATTCTTCTGACTTATCAGGTAGCCAAGGTTTGGTATTTTTTGGAATACGAGCTGTTGAAAAACCTGAAATCATACTAAGTGATGTGGCATGACTATTCCAAAAGATGGCAGCAGAGGATCAAAAATGAGCGGTGCCTTAGGATTCCGTCAAGCCGGGAAGTCGAGGCTTCCCAGCTTAAGAGAGAGTACGCACCGAATAGGCCCAATTTAACCCTAGTCTATTCATATGTCACTCATTAATTTGTTAATGTATACATATCATTAATTCATCAATAATTCATGATGCACTCACTATCAGTCGATGTATTAATTCATTGTTAATAAACTGGTAGTTAGGTGTTAGTATATGTTTAGTTATGTACACATGTTGTAAAGTGTTTACCGTCGTGTTCTCAGCGCGCTTGGCTCTTTAAACTTCTCTACGGTGTGTATTCTTGGTTTGCTTGTGGCAAAAAATATTACACAAACGTCCATATCCATACCCAAACATCCTCGAGGACTTCATGTTGACTGTGGCGCCCTCAGGTGTCCCTCTTGTGGTATAACCTTTTTTTCCTTATTCCTTTTTTATTTCATTAATATTACATAGGATATCGATTGATTTTGGGGGTTTCCATTTTAAATTATGTTTTAGGTCAATCAATTATATTGTATAATTTATGGTCAAGGTGGTTAAGGTAGGTCAGGGTTAGAAATATATCTATTGAGGTCGAAGTTGAATTAATTGTAGGTAGGGTGGGTTGTAGTCAGTCTAGTTTTAATCTAAATTGGGGTTAGGATGATGGGTGATTAGATTGCGGTTAAAATTCAGTTTATTTGGGGTCAGGGCTAGGATGATCAAAGATTAGGTTGTAGTAGAGCTTCAGTGTATTGAATTTAAAGTACTTGGAAATTGGGTTGAAGTTGTAATTAGGTTTATTAAGGTTAGAGTTGATATAATTATGGACTGAACTATAATTGAAATTTCATTTATTGTGATTGGGGACAGTGTAAATGAAGGTTAGGTTCTAGTTGGAAGGTTTATTAGGATTAGGGTTAGAATAATTGGGAGTTGGGTTATGGTTGAAATGGAGTTTATTGTGGTTGGGGTTGGAATAATTGGGAATTGGGTTGAAATTAGGTTTATTAAGCTTAGGGTTAGAGTAATTAGGGGTTGGGTTATGGTAAATAATTGGGGTAAGGTCATCGTTGAGATGAGTCTATTGAGGTTGGGGTTAGAGTAATTAGGGATTCGGTTATGGTTAAGATTAGGCTTATTGAGGTTGGGGTTGGAATAATTAGGAATGAGGTTATGGTTAAGATTAGGTTTATTGAGGTTGGGGTTAGAGTAATTAGGGATTAGGTGATGGTTAAGATTAGGTTTATTGAGGTTGGGGTTAGAGTAATTAGGGATTAGGTGATGGTTAAGATTAAGGAAACGTGGAACATAAAGGACAAGAGAACTGTCTGCAGCTACATAAACAGGCCCTAATTCAAACTTGGATCGATTTCTCAGCTCCTAAAGCTTGCTACAGAGATGTAGCCATGATTGGTTACAAGGGTTACAAGCTGTGCAATTATGCAGAAAATGTGCCCTTTCATTTGGGTTTCTTAATTTCATGTGGGGTTAGATGCAGTTCCTAACCTAAACAGCAGGTGCCAGCTTTCAGTAAGTCTGGGGTTAGCTTGGGGTTAGATGCAGTTCCTAACCTAAACAGCAGGTGCCACCTTGCAGTAAGTCTGGGGTTAGCTTGGGGTTAGATGCAGTTCCTAACCTAAACAGCAGGTGCCAGCTTTCAGTAAGTCTGGGGTTAGCTTGGGGTTAGATGCAGTTCCTAACCTAAACAGCAGGTGCCAGCTTTCAGTAAGTCTGGGGTTAGCTTGGGGTTAGATGCAGTTCCTAACCTAAACAGCAGGTGCCACCTTGCAGTAAGTCTGGGGTTAGCTTGGGGTTTGTTTTGTAATGAGGTACAAAAATCGGTTGACATTCTTCTGACTTAAAGATTGGAGCCCAGTAAAAGTAATTAGGCAGTGGGGGTACAAAAAAAGATAGCTGGTGTCGTTGGGGGGGTACGAGGTGGTTCATTCTACCTTGAAAGTCCTACAAACTGGTGCTGTATGACTTCTAAAAGTACATGAGGACGTTGTAACCGAAAACGTCCAGTAGATGGCAGCAGAGGGTTAAAAACGAGCGGTGCGTTTCCAGCTGTGAGCAGGGAGAAGTGGTCGGCTTGAAATGTAGTGTTTCCAATGCAAAGTGAAAGAGCTTTCCAAAATCTGTTCATAAAGTGTGTAAATAATTTCATGTAAAAAGCTCAATCCAGACAAACACAACATACAATGATATTATGTTCATGAAGGATATTCAGAGCTGGTGTCCGAACCCACTGGGATAGACGCCGATTGACTTTTAATTCATTCAAAATGGGATTTCTCAGCTCTTGAGGCTGCTACAGCATAGATGTAGCAACGATTGGTCAGAAGAACAAACTTCAAGCTGTGCACTAACACTGGAAAATGTGCCGTTTCATCGGGTTTCTTATTTCCTTTTCTTAATGTCGATGCAGTTCCGAACATGCCCTGCAGAGGTCAGATCCTTAAGCCGGGAAGCAGCGACCATATGGTGCAAGGTTCCCGGATTAAGAGAATGCGGCCGATCTGACCCTAGTCTACACTCAGTCAAATAATCGGGAAAATTCGAAGAAACGTCGTAGGACCTCCAAAATCGCACAGGGCGTGCAGGTCCAACCTACCAGCGACATATCGGAGCCCCGCGGTCCCGCGTGGAAAGACGGCCGAGATACGGGCCCCCGACGCGTACGCGAGTAGGCCCAAAAAACCACGTTTCGGGGTCCCGCGGCGGAACCGTAGGACGTAGGCGCACCGAAACCGAGCACGTCGGAGGGGGCCCGGCCACGAGCGACATATCGGAGCCCCGTCACCGTGGTCCGAAAGGCGGCCGAGACACGGGCCCCGACGCGTACGCGAGTAGTCGTCAGGCCCCAGACGACGTGCGGAGGTCCCGCGAGGGAACCGGATGTCGTAGGCCCACCGGACCAGAGTACGACGGACCGCGCGTAGGCACGAGCGACATATCGGAGCCCCGTGACCCTGGTCCTAAAGGCGTCCGAGATACGGGAATAATTGGGAATTGGGTTGAAATTAGGTTTATTAAGCTTAGGGTTAGAGTAATTAGGGGTTGGGTTATGGTAAATAATTGGGGTAAGGTCATCGTTGAGATGAGTCTATTGAGGTTGGGGTTAGAATAATTAGGGATTAGGTTATGGTTAAGATTAGGCTTATTGAGGTTGGGGTTGGAATAATTAGAAATGAGGTTATGGTTAAGATTAGGTTTATTGAGGTTGGGGTTAGAGTAATTAGGGATTAGGTGATGGTTAAGATTAGGTTTATTGAGGTTGGGGTTAGAGTAATTAGGGATTAGGTGATGGTTAAGATTAGGTTATGGTTAAGATTAGGTTTATTGAGGTTGGGGTTAGAGTAATTAGGGATTAGGTAATGGTTAAGATTAGGTTTATTGAGGTTGGGGTTAGAGTAATTAGGGATTAGGTTATGGTTAAGATTAGGCTTATTGAGGTTGGGGTTGGAATAATTAGGAATGAGGTTATGGTTAAGATTAGGTTTATTGAGGTTGGGGTTAGAGTAATTAGGGATTAGGTAATGGTTAAGATTAGGTTTATTGAGGTTGGGGTTAGAGTAATTAGGGATTAGGTAATGGTTAAGATTAGGTTTATTGAGGTTGGGGTTAGAATAATTAGGGATTAGGTAATGGTTAAGATTAGGTTTATTGAGGTTGGGGTTAGAATAATTAGGGATTAGGTTATGGTTAAAATTAAGGAAACGTGGAACATAAAGGACAAGAGAACTGTCTGCAGCTACATAAACAGGCCCTAATTCAAACTTGGATCGATTTCTCAGCTCCTAAAGCTTGCTACAGAGATGTAGCCATGATTGGTTACAAGGGTTACAAGCTGTGCAATTATGCAGAAAATGTGCCCTTTCATTTGGGTTTCTTAATTTCATGTGGGGTTAGATGCAGTTCCTAACCTAAACAGCAGGTGCCAGCTTTCAGTAAGTCTGGGGTTAGCTTGGGGTTAGATGCAGTTCCTAACCTAAACAGCAGGTGCCACCTTGCAGTAAGTCTGGGGTTAGCTTGGGGTTAGGCCTTGGATTGGGGGCGTGGTTAGGGTTTTGCTCATAGGTTAAGAGTTAAAACCAGAGGCGGCATTCAAATTAGTGGCATTGAAATGAGACGTATGCTAATCTTTGCTCTCCTATTGGCTGGAGGTAGCAGTATGCAAATGTCTGCTCTCCTATTGGCCGTATGCAAATGTTTGGAATCCCATTGGTTGAAACTCAAACATGTCCTTTTTGCTGGTTTGTAATGTCAATGATGTGTGTTGTATTGTACCACAGGGACTTTTATTTCCTTGGGGATCAGTAAAGCATCCATCAATCCATGTGTATGTCTAACTATTTGCCTACCTTTTATTTATTTATTTCAGCAGGACATGATCCGAGTCAGACTTGGAGCAGAAGATCCGTCCGTGGCCGAGGTGGGCAGCACACGACCCACACATCCACGAGACCACGAACCTATGACACACAACACACACACAAAAAAAACAAAACAAAACATATGATAAGCACAAAAATGCAATAATCGTTCAAGAACACGAATGGTAACCCCTGGTATCAGAATGAGATTCATGGGCCGAGTACGTGGACACACACACACACACACACACACACAGACACAGACACAGACACACACACACACACACACACACACACACACACACACACACACAGGCAATTGGCAGTGTGTGTAATGTTAAAAAATAACAATAAAAAATAAAGGAACAGAACAGTAAAGTACCTGAATCGATTGAACAAGATGTGAACAGTTCGGTTGACATTCTTCTGACTTATCAGGTAGCCAAGGTTTGGTATTTTTTGGAATACGAGCTGTTGAAAAACCTGAAATCATACTAAGTGATGTGGCATGACTATTCCAAAAGATGGCAGCAGAGGATCAAAAATGAGCGGTGCCTTAGGATTCCGTCAAGCCGGGAAGTCGAGGCTTCCCAGCTTAAGAGAGAGTACGCACCGAATAGGCCCAATTTAACCCTAGTCTATTCATATGTCACTCATTAATTTGTTAATGTATACATATCATTAATTCATCAATAATTCATGATGCACTCACTATCAGTCGATGTATTAATTCATTGTTAATAAACTGGTAGTTAGGTGTTAGTATATGTTTAGTTATGTACACATGTTGTAAAGTGTTTACCGTCGTGTTCTCAGCGCGCTTGGCTCTTTAAACTTCTCTACGGTGTGTATTCTTGGTTTGCTTGTGGCAAAAAATATTACACAAACGTCCATATCCATACCCAAACATCCTCGAGGACTTCATGTTGACTGTGGCGCCCTCAGGTGTCCCTCTTGTGGTATAACCTTTTTTTCCTTATTCCTTTTTTATTTCATTAATATTACATAGGATATCGATTGATTTTGGGGGTTTCCATTTTAAATTATGTTTTAGGTCAATCAATTATATTGTATAATTTATGGTCAAGGTGGTTAAGGTAGGTCAGGGTTAGAAATATATCTATTGAGGTCGAAGTTGAATTAATTGTAGGTAGGGTGGGTTGTAGTCAGTCTAGTTTTAATCTAAATTGGGGTTAGGATGATGGGTGATTAGATTGCGGTTAAAATTCAGTTTATTTGGGGTCAGGGCTAGGATGATCAAAGATTAGGTTGTAGTAGAGCTTCAGTGTATTGAATTTAAAGTACTTGGAAATTGGGTTGAAGTTGTAATTAGGTTTATTAAGGTTAGAGTTGATATAATTATGGACTGAACTATAATTGAAATTTCATTTATTGTGATTGGGGACAGTGTAAATGAAGGTTAGGTTCTAGTTGGAAGGTTTATTAGGATTAGGGTTAGAATAATTGGGAGTTGGGTTATGGTTGAAATGGAGTTTATTGTGGTTGGGGTTGGAATAATTGGGAATTGGGTTGAAATTAGGTTTATTAAGCTTAGGGTTAGAGTAATTAGGGGTTGGGTTATGGTAAATAATTGGGGTAAGGTCATCGTTGAGATGAGTCTATTGAGGTTGGGGTTAGAGTAATTAGGGATTAGGTTATGGTTAAGATTAGGCTTATTGAGGTTGGGGTTGGAATAATTAGGAATGAGGTTATGGTTAAGATTAGGTTTATTGAGGTTGGGGTTAGAGTAATTAGGGATTAGGTGATGGTTAAGATTAGGTTTATTGAGGTTGGGGTTAGAGTAATTAGGGATTAGGTGATGGTTAAGATTAGGTTTATTGAGGTTGGGGTTAGAGTAATTAGGGATTAGGTTATGGTTAAGATTAGGCTTATTGAGGTTGGGGTTGGAATAATTAGGAATGAGGTTATGGTTAAGATTAGGTTTATTGAGGTTGGGGTTAGAGTAATTAGGGATTAGGTGATGGTTAAGATTAGGTTTATTGAGGTTGGGGTTAGAGTAATTAGGGATTAGGTGATGGTTAAGATTAAGGAAACGTGGAACATAAAGGACAAGAGAACTGTCTGCAGCTACATAAACAGGCCCTAATTCAAACTTGGATCGATTTCTCAGCTCCTAAAGCTTGCTACAGAGATGTAGCCATGATTGGTTACAAGGGTTACAAGCTGTGCAATTATGCAGAAAATGTGCCCTTTCATTTGGGTTTCTTAATTTCATGTGGGGTTAGATGCAGTTCCTAACCTAAACAGCAGGTGCCAGCTTTCAGTAAGTCTGGGGTTAGCTTGGGGTTAGATGCAGTTCCTAACCTAAACAGCAGGTGCCAGCTTTCAGTAAGTCTGGGGTTAGCTTGGGGTTAGATGCAGTTCCTAACCTAAACAGCAGGTGCCAGCTTTCAGTAAGTCTGGGGTTAGCTTGGGGTTAGATGCAGTTCCTAACCTAAACAGCAGGTGCCAGCTTTCAGTAAGTCTGGGGTTAGCTTGGGGTTAGATGCAGTTCCTAACCTAAACAGCAGGTGCCAGCTTTCAGTAAGTCTGGGGTTAGCTTGGGGTTAGGCCTTGGATTGGGGGCGTGGTTAGGGTTTTGCTCATAGGTTAAGAGTTAAAACCAGAGGCGGCATTCAAATTAGTGGCATTGAAATGAGACGTATGCTAATCTTTGCTCTCCTATTGGCTGGAGGTAGCAGTATGCAAATGTCTGCTCTCCTATTGGCCGTATGCAAATGTTTGGAATCCCATTGGTTGAAACTCAAACATGTCCTTTTTGCTGGTTTGTAATGTCAATGATGTGTGTTGTATTGTACCACAGGGACTTTTATTTCCTTGGGGATCAGTAAAGCATCCATCAATCCATGTGTATGTCTAACTATTTGCCTACCTTTTATTTATTTATTTCAGCAGGACATGATCCGAGTCAGACTTGGAGCAGAAGATCCGTCCGTGGCCGAGGTGGGCAGCACACGACCCACACATCCACGAGACCACGAACCTATGACACACAACACACACACAAAAAAAACAAAACAAAACATATGATAAGCACAAAAATGCAATAATCGTTCAAGAACACGAATGGTAACCCCTGGTATCAGAATGAGATTCATGGGCCGAGTACGTGGACACACACACACACACACACACACACAGACACAGACACAGACACACACACACACACACACACACACACACAGGCAATTGGCAGTGTGTGTAATGTTAAAAAATAACAATAAAAAATAAAGGAACAGAACAGTAAAGTACCTGAATCGATTGAACAAGATGTGAACAGTTCGGTTGACATTCTTCTGACTTATCAGGTAGCCAAGGTTTGGTATTTTTTGGAATATGAGCTGTTGAAAAACCTGAAATCATACTAAGTGATGTGGCATGACTATTCCAAAAGATGGCAGCAGAGGATCAAAAATGAGCGGTGCCTTAGGATTCCGTCAAGCCGGGAAGTCGAGGCTTCCCAGCTTAAGAGAGAGTACGCACCGAATAGGCCCAATTTAACCCTAGTCTATTCATATGTCACTCATTAATTTGTTAATGTATACATATCATTAATTCATCAATAATTCATGATGCACTCACTATCAGTCGATGTATTAATTCATTGTTAATAAACTGGTAGTTAGGTGTTAGTATATGTTTAGTTATGTACACATGTTGTAAAGTGTTTACCGTCGTGTTCTCAGCGCGCTTGGCTCTTTAAACTTCTCTACGGTGTGTATTCTTGGTTTGCTTGTGGCAAAAAATATTACACAAACGTCCATATCCATACCCAAACATCCTCGAGGACTTCATGTTGACTGTGGCGCCCTCAGGTGTCCCTCTTGTGGTATAACCTTTTTTTCCTTATTCCTTTTTTATTTCATTAATATTACATAGGATATCGATTGATTTTGGGGGTTTCCATTTTAAATTATGTTTTAGGTCAATCAATTATATTGTATAATTTATGGTCAAGGTGGTTAAGGTAGGTCAGGGTTAGAAATATATCTATTGAGGTCGAAGTTGAATTAATTGTAGGTAGGGTGGGTTGTAGTCAGTCTAGTTTTAATCTAAATTGGGGTTAGGATGATGGGTGATTAGATTGCGGTTAAAATTCAGTTTATTTGGGGTCAGGGCTAGGATGATCAAAGATTAGGTTGTAGTAGAGCTTCAGTGTATTGAATTTAAAGTACTTGGAAATTGGGTTGAAGTTGTAATTAGGTTTATTAAGGTTAGAGTTGATATAATTATGGACTGAACTATAATTGAAATTTCATTTATTGTGATTGGGGACAGTGTAAATGAAGGTTAGGTTCTAGTTGGAAGGTTTATTAGGATTAGGGTTAGAATAATTGGGAGTTGGGTTAGGGTTAGGGTTAGGGTTAGGGTTAGGGTTAGGGTTAGGGTTAGGGTTAGGTTAAGAGTTAAAACCAGAGGCGGCATTCAAATTAGTGGCATTGAAATGAGACGTATGCTAATCTTTGCTCTCCTATTGGCTGGAGGTAGCAGTATGCAAATGTCTGCTCTCCTATTGGCCGTATGCAAATGTTTGGAATCCCATTGGTTGAAACTCAAACATGTCCTTTTTGCTGGTTTGTAATGTCAATGATGTGTGTTGTATTGTACCACAGGGACTTTTATTTCCTTGGGGATCAGTAAAGCATCCATCAATCCATGTGTATGTCTAACTATTTGCCTACCTTTTATTTATTTATTTCAGCAGGACATGATCCGAGTCAGACTTGGAGCAGAAGATCCGTCCGTGGCCGAGGTGGGCAGCACACGACCCACACATCCACGAGACCACGAACCTATGACACACAACACACACACAAAAAAAACAAAACAAAACATATGATAAGCACAAAAATGCAATAATCGTTCAAGAACACGAATGGTAACCCCTGGTATCAGAATGAGATTCATGGGCCGAGTACGTGGACACACACACACACACACACACACACAGACACAGACACAGACACACACACACACACACACACACACACACAGGCAATTGGCAGTGTGTGTAATGTTAAAAAATAACAATAAAAAATAAAGGAACAGAACAGTAAAGTACCTGAATCGATTGAACAAGATGTGAACAGTTCGGTTGACATTCTTCTGACTTATCAGGTAGCCAAGGTTTGGTATTTTTTGGAATATGAGCTGTTGAAAAACCTGAAATCATACTAAGTGATGTGGCATGACTATTCCAAAAGATGGCAGCAGAGGATCAAAAATGAGCGGTGCCTTAGGATTCCGTCAAGCCGGGAAGTCGAGGCTTCCCAGCTTAAGAGAGAGTACGCACCGAATAGGCCCAATTT
>NW_026947061.1:0-64000 GCF_030014385.1 Trichomycterus rosablanca | reverse complement strand
AGCCAAATTGGTATTAGTTCTGCCTCACTCAAATGCAGATGCAGAGAGGGTTTTTTCCATGGTGGGGCTTAATAAAACAAAAACCAGGAACGTGTTGGCTCTGGATGAAAATGGCTGACATTGAACCACATTGCTTTAAATGGCAGCCCCCAATATCGGTCATCAAGGCATCAAAATCTGCCACAAACACTTACAACACACAACACTCATAAACACAAACACACACAGCTGCTGTTTATTTGTTTGTTTGATGTTTAAAGCCACAAATAAGAACATAATTGTTTGGAAACTACTTTTTCTAATATTTTAGAGACAAAAGGAAGGTTTGAAATTGGCCTATAATTAGCTAGTACATGTGGATCAAGATTAGGTTTTTTAATCAGGGGTTTAATAACGGCACTTTTAAACAATGTAGGTACATACCCAAGGCTAAGGGATGCATTGATTAATGTAAGCAGGGGCTCTACAATAGCTGGGAGTAAATCTTTAAGTAAACGAGTTGGAACAGGATCGAGTATACACGATGATGATTTAATCAACACAGTTAGTTCATTTTGGGAGATTGGATTAAAGGAATTTAGTTGGATTAACTCGTTACTATTATCACCAATGCTGCTCGGAGTGAGTCCATACTTAACATTGGCAGGTGACACACTCTGACTCTGAAGTCGTATTTTTTCTATTTTGTCATTAAATAATTTTTTTAAATCATCGCTGGTACAGTCGGGTGGTATATTAGATTCAGTTTTATTGACGTTTTTAGTTAATTTGGACACTGTCTCAAAAAGGAATCTAGGATTGTTTTTATTTTTCTCTATTAGGGACGAATAATATAAAGATTTAGCTTTTATAAGTGCATGTTTATACTCAGTTAGAGCATCTTTCCAAGCAATCTTATACACCTCCAGTGTAGTGTGACGCCACTTGCGTTCTAATTTCCGTGCTGCTTGTTTAAGTGCGCATGTGTGGTCATTGTACCAAGGAGCAAGTTTTTTCTCCCTAATCAGTTTAGTTTTGAGTGGGGCTACGTTATCTAAGGTTGCGCGCAGTACAGTCTCTAAGTTTTGAGTTGCCTGATCTAGTTCTTTAGGTTCTGATGCTGATATATTTGGTAATTCTGGTAGGCAGTTTATGAATGCTGCTGCAGTTGCAGATGTAATAGTGCGCTTACATTTAAAATGATGTGGTTGCTGTATATTATTGGACAGGGACACTTCATAAATTAGTAGGGAGTGATCAGAAATTAAGTCATTCTGTGGAACAATTTCCAGGTTGTCTATGTTTATACCATAAGTAAGTATTAAATCTAAGGTATGTTTACAGCGGTGAGTGGGTCCTGTTACATTTCGGGTGATGCCTAAGGATTCTAAAATAGAATCAAACGCAATTTTGAGTGGATTACACTTATCCTCATAATGAATATTAAAGTCACCAACAATTAGAGCTTTCTTAGTTGATAAGACTAATTTAGAAAGAAAATCGGCAAATTCGTTAAAAAATTCTGAGTAAGGACCAGGGGGTCGATAAACAGTAGCCAGTTTAAACATACTATTTTTATCAGATGAACCTTTATTGGTTATGTCAGAGATAAGAACTTCAAACGAGTTTGTTATGGGAGATGATTTTACAGTAAGACCTATGTCTTTATCATAAATTGCGGCTATTCCTCCACCACGACCACTAAGACGTGGCTTATGTTCATAACTGTAACCCGGAGGAGTTGCTTCATTTAAACTTAGATACTCATCAGGTCTAGCCCAGGTCTCGGTTAAACAAAGTGCACTAAGACAATTATCTGTAATTATTTCATTTGCAATTACTGTTTTGCATGCCAGTGACCTGATGTTTAGAACTTAGCCTTAACCCTAGCCTTACTAGGGTTTTCATGATGCTCATTTAGATTAATTTTAATTAAGTTATTATGACATACTTTTTGATTTTGTTTTGGCTTACACCTGCCACGGTAAACAGACACAGTCTCAATGGTTTGTGACCTAAGGATTCCAGGTGACGTCCGATGGCGACTCGCAGACAGTCGGTTAGGCCTGTTTGTCTGCTGCCTGGTCTTGGCTCTGGATAGTCATTTAACACTATCTGCCGCTACACTAACGTGGTGGTAAAGCCTGTCATCTATGCTGCAAGAAATGCGAGCAGCACCCTCCCACGTGGGGTGGACACCATCCCGCTTCAAAAGACCAGGCCTTCCCTCAAAAGTGGACCAGTTATCTACAAAATCAATGCAGTTTTCTGAGCACCATTTAGACATCCAGCGGTTCAGCGACAACATCCTGCTGTAGGTTTCACCACTGGGTCGAATTGGTAAGGGGCCAGAGCACACTACTGCCTCAGACATCGACCTAGCTAACTCACACACCTCTTTAACATTACTCTTAGTAACCTCAGACTGCCGTAAACGAACATCATTAGTGCCGACGTGGATAACAATCTTCGAAAATCTACGATTAGCATTAGCCAGCACTTTTAGATTTGCTCTGATGTCCAGGGCGGCCCCCGGAATACAAGTGACTATGGTTGCTGGTGTCTCTATAGGGGTTGCAATACGCACGTGTCGGAGCTGAGAATCTCCTATAACCAGAGCACTTACATTAACAGGCTTCTCAGCGGGCGGCTCACTGAGTGGGGAAAACCTGTTGGACACGTGCAACTGAGATGGTCGCCGAGACGTCACCCAGTCGCCCCGCTGTGAGGACTCTAATGCCGGAGTCTGGGGTTCTACACCTGAACTGCTGGCATTCGGGACTGCTACAGCTGAATCTAAGCCCTCACTAGTAGTAGTCTGTTCTAACGCCCTTCTAACACTGAGATCTCCGTCAGACTAACAACTAATCTACACTTATCACATATAAAGTTATCACTAAACACGGAGAAGGAATAACTGAACATGTTGCACTCGGAACAGGGAAATAAAACTCCTGCTGGGGCCATAATAACAATACTTAGCTTTAGAAGATGAGTTGAAGTTGAAGTTGATGTTTATGTTGGTTACACCGGCGCTTCTGCTGGTAGTCACAGAAAAACGGCTTTAATTCCGGACGAAACAGGCGTTGATAAGCTGAAATACAAAAACAACCAAACAACACAAACGCGCTTCGTTCGGATAAAACGGCTGTAATTCTAAAGGAAAACGGTGTTTATGCGCTTGTGTACAAAACAAATAAACAGAACGCGGTTCCTACAGACAGAAAACGGTTTTAACTCCCCACAAAACAAAGGTGTTTAAGCGCTGAAGTACAAAAACAAACAAACACAAACGCGCTTTGTTTCCGACAAAACCGGCTGTAATTCTAAAGGAAAACGGAGTTTATGTGCTGGTGTACAAAACAAACAAACAGAACGCGGTTCCTACGAACAGAAAACGGCTTGAACTCTCCACAAAGTAAATATGTTTAAGCGCTAAAATACAAAAACAAACACAAACGCGCTTCGTGCGGACAGAAAGTGGTTTTAATTCTGGATGAATAAAATGTTTATGCGCTGAATTACAAAACAAACTATAACCGGCTTCGTTCGGATGCTGGTAGCAGAAGTTTTCACAAGCACGGATTTACGTTAGTAAACAAGCGTAAACACAAGCGCTTTTTTACGATAGACAAAATAACACTCTATATCAACTACGCGCAAAAGATTAACTAATTAATTAATTAATAAAAAGTTATTTAGCTAATGGCTACAAACAAACAACTAGGCTACAGTCTCAGCGTGCGTACCCTCTCAGCGTGCGTACCCTGCATAGATAACTCCTCCACCAATCACCACACTGTAGATGTTTAGTTCAACTCTGTTTAATGGCAAACTGGAAGTAGGTTAAAACTACAAGAAGTAAAAACAACACGTTTATAAACTTCAGCACATCAAGACATGAATATCAAATAATATTTAGGTTTAAAGTCCATATGCATATTATTCCAAGTTCTGCATTTCAATACTAATAAGCCAACATGTGCAAATTCATTTAACTTAATGCATCATGAGCTAACCTGATTCAAGCATGTAATACAAAATCAACTAATACTCTTAATAAACATCAATTAAAACATCTATTAACAAATAAACATACCCACAATGCATCCACAGGCATGAAATGAACTTCACGAGGCTCCACTACATTCTCGTGCACGAATCGCTTCACTTAGCGAACCGCTACTACATCAGTTACCAAATGACTCTTAAACAAACAGTAAACATTTACCACATGAACTGTATTAACAGCACAAACTCTGTTGATTAAAACTCCTCCCACACTGTGAGCACTGATGAGAGCTGCGTCCAGAATCTCATACTTCCATACTCAATAGTACGCGAGAGCAGTATGCGAGAGCGGTTAGTATGTCCGAATACACAGTGTACATAAAAAGGTACGCGAGAAGTACCCGGATGACCTACTTCTTGGGCAGCCATGTTCGAGTATGCAACCCATAATGTATCCCATAATGCAACTGTAGCTGCAAAGACAAAACAAGAAATTGGGGAGAAGGAGGAGTCCTCGGTTTACAGAGGTGTAAGATAAACAAAATAAAAATTTTTATTATTGTGTACAACCCTAAATAACGTTATGATGAGCGCAAAAAGACGATAAATATCCCAAAATTTGGCAAGTGGGGCTTGTCTGTAACTATGGTGGTCTATAACCATGGCGATAATACGTCATCACGTCATCACTTGACGTTGGTAAGATGGCGGACGTTAGGGCTGGGCGATATATCGAGTTTTAAAGATATATCGATATATTTTCATACGCGATATAAGATAAGACAATATCGCGTATATCGATATAGATGTTGCGTTCCAGTTAGATCCGACAGTTCGACTTTCTCTTCTCCCAGTTTGTCTCTGCACATGTTCACCTGCCCCGCCCCTCTCCCTCACTGAACACAACTCGCCCCTCCCCACCACGTGAGTCCCCCGCAGGGCATGTTCTAAACAGCTCTAGTGACTATAGAGCTCCGTCTAAAAATGATATTTTCGTTGTTGATCTCTTTGAATCAATAACACTTGCATTGATGTAGATTTGAAAATGACAATACTGAATATAACATTTCAAACACAAAACTGTTTGATGTTTATATGAGCTTTGATCTGGTCTGGGTGCGGAGTTTTATATCGGGCGCAGAACGCTGAGACGAGCGAGTGAGCGCAGCTACTATGGGGAGCGAGATGCGGGTTTTACCCCGAAAAAATAATAATGAAGAAACACACAAGAAAAGCAAAAGAGAACTTAATATTTTCACAATGATTGGGGGGAAGTGTGTGTTTCATTCGCGGGACGACGACAGAGAGCGGCACAATGTGGAGAGAGGCTTCAGTACGTGTCACAGAAACATCTATTTAAATCATAGCTTTTAAAAAATCTTACTGAACTGATTTGTACAAACATGGGACAGAGTTCATGATTTGTTCTAAAACAAAAGTAGTGATCAGTACAAACGGGAACAGTACAAATGGGACATTATTTGAAGATGGGACTGTTAATGATTTTGATGTGATCACTCTGACTTTCAAATATTGAAACTGATTAAGATGAACAGAAATAAATAATGATACATGTTTAAATATGTCTGTGTTTCCTGCCATGGTAAATCATTGTTAATAATTATTGCAAGAAATAATTAACATGTGATCAGTCTCTTCACATATGAATATTTATTATTATTATTATTATTAATCATAATATTATCATTAAAGGTAAACCATGCAACTTTGTTATTCAGGAAGTTTGTATCCTACAAGTAGCCCTTTGGCTTACTCAGTACCCTTAAAGCAGCCCTCTGTTTCAAAAAGCTTGGTGAGCCCTGATTTAATATATGCCAATAGTTTATTTTTGAGGAATTTCTCATGTTCATCTACAGCTGAATGTTAATAAAAGTGCCTGTATAACATTTGGACCATGAAGCTTTGTCTTAGAAGTGTCTTTTTGTTATTACCTTGAAAATGGATGAAAAAATATCGAGATATATATCGTATATCACCGTTCAGCTAAAATATATCGAGATATTATTTTTGATCCATATCGCCCAGCCCTAGCGGACGTAGTACGTAGGGGTGTTGTTACTTCTGTACTGAAAGCGCTGCGTACTTCCTCCAATCTAGTACAGACTCTGTTAGTATCTGATTCCACACGGTTTCTCTCCAGTGTGAATGTGCTGGTGTCTTCTGAAAGCACTCTGTTGATTAAAACTCTTTCCACATTAAGAGCACTGATATGGTTTCTCTCCAGTGTGAATGCGCTGGTGTTTTTTGAGATTACCCTGTTGATTAAAACTCTTTCCACACTGTAAGCACTGATATGGTTTCTTTCCAGTGTGAATGTGCTGGTGTTTTTTGAGATTACTCTGTGTATTAAAACTCTTCCCACACTGTGAGCACTGATATGGTTTCTCTCCACTATGAATGCGCAAGTGTATTTTAAGCTCACTCTTTGCATTAAAACTCTTCCCACACTGTGAGCACTGAAACGGTTTCTCTCCAGCGTGAATGCGCTGGTGTCTTTTGAGAGAACTCTGTTGATTAAAACTCTTCCCACACTGTGAGCACTGATACGGTTTATCTCCAGTGTGAATGCGCTGGTGTGTTTTGAGATCACTCTGTCCATTAAAACTATTTCCACACTGTGAGCACTGATACGGTTTCTCTCCAGTGTGAATGTGCTGGTGTTTTTTGAGATGACTCTGTTGAATAAAACTTTTTCCACATTGTGAGCACTGATACGGTTTCTCTCCAATGTGAATGCGCTGGTGTATTTTGAGATTACTCTGTGTATTAAAACTCTTCCCACACTGTGAGCACTGATATGGTTTCTCTCCACTATGAATGCGCAAGTGTATTTTAAGCTCACTCTTTGCATTAAAACTCTTCCCACACTGTGAGCACTGAAACGGTTTCTCTCCAGTGTGAATGCGCTGGTGTCTTTTGAGAGAACTCTGTTGATTAAAACTCTTCCCACACTGTGAGCACTGATACGGTTTATCTCCAGTGTGAATGCGCTGGTGTGTTTTGAGATCACTCCGTCTATTAAAACTCTTTCCACACTGTGAGCACTGATACGGTTTCTCTCCAGTGTGAATGTGCTGGTGTGTTTTGAGATTAATCTGTTGAATAAAACTTTTTCCACAGTGTGAACACTGATATGGTTTCTCTCCAGTGTGAATGCGCTGGTGTCTTTTGAGATTAATCTGTTGAATAAAACTTTTTCCACATTCTGAGCACTTATACGATTTCTCTCCAGTGTGAATGCGCTGGTGTTTTTTGAGAGATTCCTGTGTGTTAAAACTCTTCTCACACTGTGAGCACTGATAAGGTTTTACTTCAGTGTGAATGCGCTGGTGTATTTTGAGACTAGACTGTGTATAAAAACTCCTCCCACACTGTGAGCACTGATATGGTTTCTCTCCAGTGTGAATGCGCTGGTGTATTTTGAGATCACTCTTTGTATTGAAACTCTTCTCACACTGTAAGCACTGATACGGCTTTACTCCAGTGTGAATGTGCTGGTGCCTTCTGAGAACACTCTGATGACTAAAACTCTTCCCACACTGTGAGCACTGATACGGTTTCTCTCCTGTGTGAATGCGCTGGTGTATTTTGAGATCACACTGGAACTTGAAGCTCTTCCCACACTGTGAGCAGACCTTTCCTTCTTCCTGTGAGGGACTGAGAGAGGTGTTAATGCTGACAGTACCAGAAGACGTTTGCTGATTCCTGGAGCTTCTGGTGGGCGTCAGATCCTCATGTTCAGTCTTAATCTTCACCAGAGTCTCATATTTATCATGGTTGCAGCTCTTGATGTGATTGTGGAGCTGATTTTGGGTTGTAGAGGAACGTGGACACGAGGAGCAGCAGAAATCCTTGTTCAGTTCTGAAGCAGAAAATAATCAAATACATTTATAACATTATAAATAATCAAATACATTTATAACATTATAAATAATCAAATACATTTATAACATTATAAATAATAAATACATTTATAACATTATAAATAATCAAATACATTTATAATATTATAAATAACCAAATACATTTATAATATTATAAATAACCAAATACATTTATAACATTATAAATAATCAAATAC
Source organism: Trichomycterus rosablanca (assembly GCF_030014385.1). Classification (NCBI taxonomy): domain Eukaryota; kingdom Metazoa; phylum Chordata; class Actinopteri; order Siluriformes; family Trichomycteridae; genus Trichomycterus; species Trichomycterus rosablanca. Next base: position 55,908 of record NW_026947061.1, on the reverse strand, counting down.
ATTTATAACATTATAAATAATCAAATACATTTATAACATTATAAATAATCAAAAACATTTATAACATTATAAATAATCATATACATTTATAACATTATAAATAATCAAATACATTTATAACATTATAAATAATCAAATACATTTATAACATCATAAATAATCAAATACATTTATAACATTATAAATAATCATATACATTTATAACATTATAAATAATCAAATACATTTATAACATTATAAATAATCAAATACATTTATAACATTATAAATAATCAAATACATTTATAACATTATAAATAATCAAATACATTTATAACATTATAAATAATCAAATACATTTATAACATTATAAATAATCAAAAACATTTATAACATTATACATAATCAAATACATTTATAACATTATAAATAATCAAATACATTTATAACATTATAAATAATAAATACATTTATAACATTATAAATAATCAAATACATTTATAACATTATAAATAATAAATACATTTATAACATTATAAATAATCAAATACATTTATAACATTATAAATAATCAAATACATTTATAACATTATAAATACCCAAATACATTTATAACATTATAAATAATCAAATACATTCATAACATTATGAATAATAAATACATTTATAACATTATGAATAATCAAATACATTTATAACATTATAAATAATAAATACATTTATAACATTATAAATAATCAAATACATTTATAACATTATAATCAAATACATTTATAACATTATAAATATTAAATACATTTATAACATTATAAATAATCAAATACATTTATAACATTATAAATAATCAAATACATTTATAACATTATAAATAATCAAATACATTTATAACATTATAAATAATCAAATACATTTATAACATTATGAATAATAAATACATTTATAACATTATGAATAATCAAATACATTTATAACATTATAAATAATAAATACATTTATAACATTATAAATAATCAAATACATTTATAACATTATAATCAAATACATTTATAACATTATAAATAATAAATACATTTATAACATTATAAATAATCAAATACATTTATAACATTATAAATAATCAAATACATTTATAACATTATAAATAATCAAATACATTTATAACATTATAAATAATCATATACATTTATAACATTATAAATAATCAAATACATTTATAACATTATAAATAATCAAATACATTTATAACATTATAAATAATCAAATACATTTATAACATTATAAATAATCAAATACATTTATAACATTATAAATAATCAAATACATTTATAACATTATAAATAATAATATACATTTATAACATTATAAATAATCAAATACATTTATAACATTATAAATAATCAAATACATTTATAACATTATAAATAATCAAATACATTTATAACATTATAAATAATTAAATACATTTATAACATTATAAATAATCAAATACATTTATAACATTATAAATAATCAAATACATTTACAACATTATAAATAATCAAATACATTTATAACATTATAAAAAATTAAATACATTTATAACATTATAAATAATAAATACATTTATAACATTATAAATAATCAAATACATTTATAACATTATAAATAATAAATACTGTTAGTAATTGTTAAACTGAGATCTGATGCTAAAATCCTGTAACGTGATTCATCCTGCATTCATCATTTCCTGCTCACACTGATCTGCATGAGCACAATACAAGCTTTCACTGTATGATGCTTCATCCCAGGTTCCTCTGATTCTATTCAATCCAAATCTTATTTTACTCAAGATAAAAAATATCTTACTGAGTTCATCTTTATCTTCAGGTTCTTCCTTCTTCACAGGCTTCATCTGGAAACCTCCACACTGTTGGTCCTCTGGGGTGAGGTGTTCCTCAGAGGTGAGGTGTTCCACAGGGATTAAAGATCCTTCACCTGAAATTCATCAATATGTGAAGAAGAAACTCAACAACTGGAGGAAACTGAAGGTTGTGGGTTTAGTTACCACAAATAAATACTACTTAGATTTAATCCAGACTGGAGTGTATCAGCACTTCTACACAGGACAGTACGGTACAGTACAGGTTCTAATCCCACTATCCACATTCTCTTATTATTTCTACTATACTAACCACACTGTACTGTACTAACATGGCAAATTGCTCCACATTTACTTACAGAAGTAACTTCCATCTTCTTCCTCCTCCTTCTTTATTAGTTTCTCTTGGAATCCTTCATTTTGTAGATCTATGGGGGTGACGTGTCCCTCTTCTGCTGACTGCATTATTAAAAGATCTGACAGACAGACGGACAGATAGACAAATGTACTTTATTCCCTATTAAAGAGAAATCCAGGAAAATTCTTTCAGACTGTTTTAACTGTTTATTTTAAATGCTGTGAGGCTGTAAACAGAGTGAAAATGTTGAAACTATTGTGGGACTGAGCAGCATCAGACAGAAAAGACTTCTAATAGAACATTTTGGGTTGGTTTCACAGACAGGGATTAAGCCTAGTCCTAGACTACACAGCATTTTGAATGGAGATTCTCTATTTAAAGCAACATGTAGTCCTGGACTATAAGCCTTAATCCCTGACTGGGAAACAACCCTTTGAGTTTGGTGGAAGTGGTTTTGTGGTCCAAAGTGAAATGATGAAGTCTGATGTTCTTTACATCTAGTTTCTCATCCACTCCCAATAACAGTGCTGTACTAATACTTTTAACTTTTACTATAAACCTGTAAAACAACCTGTAAACAAAGCTACAAGAACTCGCTGTTTCTATAAAACATTAAACACTGTAAACAAAGCTGAAAATGTGACGCGTTTATATCAAAATGTTACATTTAATAATGAATAAACTCTGAATCCGTTACAATCGACTGATTCATCGGTTCAATGAATCGGTTCATCAGTACTGAATCATGTGTGACGCTAACAGTTAGCGGAGCAGCTAATAGTTTGTGTGTTTAAATAAAACTGGAGTTAAAGCTCCTCAAATCCTCACAGTGATGTTTTATTATGAACTCTAGTTTTATTATTAATTAGAATGTGGTTATAATTAAATATAAGGGTTATAATTAAATACATATTTTACTTACAGATGAGGCTCTACAGTACAAACACAGCAGCTTCTTGTTCTTATGATGTTTAATGGCGGTTGGCAGAACAACTTAAGACGCACCAGCGTCACCAACTGGACTGGAGTTGAACAGCAGCTTAGCAGTAAAACATCTCCATTAGCCCTGTATCTCTCAGCTACAGTGTTGGGGGGAACGCGGTACAGTCACGTGATTACTTTTTATCTGTAACGAAGTCATGTAACGCGTTACAGTTACATATTTGTAATGACATTACAGTTACTGTGATGAGGGATGAGTCGTTCCCGAACGAACCGATTCTATTGAACGACTCTTTGAAATGAACTAAAAGAACCGAGTCGCTCTTCTAGTATAAGAACAAATAATTAAGGAATAAACTCGTTTAATGATGTTAAATCTGATTGGTTCATGGCGTGTATGTTTTAAAGCAGAAACAAACACAGGCACATCTCTGCACAAGAGAGGATTTTTCTGAAACTAAATAAATAAAGTAAATAAATGGAATTTGTTTGTAGATGTGATTCCAGTATACAGTATTTGTTTGGGTTTAGAATGTAACGTGAAAGTAAAGTAATGAGGAACGAGATTATATTTTCCAGGATGTAATGAGTAAAGTAATCCCATTACAATTGTAGTTAAGTAATGAGTAATGAGTAATGGATTACTTTTTTGAGTAACTACCCCAACACTGCTCAGGTAGCTTTAGAGAGGACTACAGTCAGTCCTAGACGTTCTTCCAAGCAGTTTCTCTAATGTCATGTTTTGTTTTCCAACTCACACATTCACACCAGTAGAAGATTAAAAATAACACTACAAACCAACTAGTCTATAAGCACAAGAGGATTCATCTTTATAGATGGTGCTGTTTATGCTTTTACACTTAAAACATGAAGAGTTTATTTTTATTACAACAAACATAAAGTAACAATTAATAATTATAAAAATAAAATAATAATAAAGTCACAAATCTGAACCCAAGCAACAAGCTGTAATTTATTTCTAGCAGCACTAGATGGCGAAGATGACTGTACAACATTTTGAACTTCACTTTAAAAGTCAGTTGAATGTGTTTTACTGTAGTAAGAATGAAAGTATGAGCTGATCTTTGTGTCATTGTGTAGCTTTGATGAAGAAAAAGCCGCTGGGTCAGTGTGTAACAGGAGGTTTGGAGTGAAGGTGGGTGTGTGTGGATAAAAGCTTATTGCATTTAGTACAAAAACAACAACAACAAATAATCTGTATTTAACCTTTTCTTAACCATGTACCAGAAAAGTCTCTCACTGCTGCCTACAAAACCACACAAAACACTTTATACAGCAGAACCTTTAACTCTCTCTTACTTTTATTTTTATTTTATAAATAAATAAATAAGTAATTAACAATTAAAAGCGAGTGTTTAGGTTCATTCATCATCTTAACACATATTACAAACAAATCAAGCTCGTAAAATTTCAGACATTGTTCATGTAAACAAAAATCTCAAGTGTCTTATAATAGACATGGGAAGAAAGAAGTATCATATTTACCCTTTTGAAATGTACAAGAAGAAATCGGGAAAGGGGGTAAATACTTTTTCACAGCACCGAATAAATGGTGGTTAATAAATTGAAAAAGAAAATCTCCATAAATGTGTCACTGTCTTACAGATTTTAAAATCACTCAAACAATTTAATGTTACACTTTCATGTAAATTTTACATTTCATTTGTTAAATCTGACAGTTTCACTTTTGATTTATTATCAACTCTAAACCCAGGGTAGAGGATCTGAGTGAACATGGTCTGAACTCTGTGGATGAGCTTCATTGTATCAGAGACGCTGTAGAAGGACAGAGTTCCTGCTTCATAATCCACATACACTCCTATTCTAGAGGAACTCTGCATTATGGGAATTTCAGTCTTTTTCTTATTGTGCCAGAATGAAAATCTGGATGGAGAACAGTACAAACTCCAGGACTGATCATTACCTCCAAACACACACTCATAACCATCTCCCTTCCTGCTGATGCTTTTATATGACACTGCAATATAAACTGCATAATCCCCACTCCACTCAACCTCCCAGTAACAGCGTCCACTCACACGCTCTCTACACAGAACCTGGGGGTAAACATCAAATCTATCTGGATGATCAGGATACGACTGTAATGTTCTACTGCAGGTCATCACTTTGTTCTCCTTAGACAGACGGAGGATTTTATTTACTGTGTTAGGATCCAGTGTGAACCGACAAAAATCTGGATAGAAAACACAAAATTAATCAATTAACATAGAAGAGAGAGAGAGTGTGTGTGTACAGTGTGTGTGTGTGTGTGTGTGTACAGTGTGTGTGTGTGTGTGTGTGTGTCCTTGTGAGAAACTTACATTGTATAAAATCTTCTCTGATTTCAGGTTTAGGAGGTGAAGTAATCCGGACTTTCTTCACTGCAGAAAGAGTAACAGTACAATCACTAATCACAGTAAATATTTACACCAGAAACTGTCGCAGGTACAGCCAGTAAGAAGTTTGGCATGTTCTTCCAGTGTTTGTCTAAAGTGACCTTAAGTCTGAGTAACTGTGTGAGTGTATTTCATTTAACCCTAAATTCACTGTGACCACGAGCAGTACTGGGTTAATGAGTAAATGAATGATGATGTTAGATGTAAAATGTTCATGTTGGTGGATTTGATTGTTTTGTTGGATGTTTTAGTACCGAAGCATTTTGGAGACAATGGAACACTGAGGGCTTGAACTTCATCTGGTATCGTCTCACACTGCTCTTTCCAGAATTCCTCTACTTTCTCTCTCAGCTGAGATACAGACTTTGTAACATCATCAAATGAGAGGAAAGGGCTGATTGTGATGGCGGCGTATTCTGCAGATCCAGCAGGAGCCGAGAGAGACTGAAAATTCTACATCCAGACAAATAATGTTCACAGAGAAACAAGATGATGATGAATCACAAATGATGGACGACAGACATGAAGCACAGAGTGAAGTTTCACCTAATAACATTAACAGTATTTAATGATCTCTCAGAAAAGCTGATTCTGATTCTCACAATTTCTCAGAACCCCGAGTGTTACGACTTTATGGGTCATAATAGGGCTGGGCGATATATCGAGATTTTATAAAATATCTATATATTTTCATACGCGATATAAGATAAGACAATATCGCGTATATCGATATAGATGTTGCGTTCCAGTTAGATCAGACAGTTCGTCTTTCTCTTCTCCCAGTTTGTCTCTGCACATGTTCACCTGCCCCGCCCCTCTCCCTCACTGAACACAACTCACCCCTCCCCACCGCTTCACCAGTAATTCCTGCAGGCAGCGATAGCATGGAGACGGATAAAGACGTGACAGAAGCTATCGAGGAGGAGCTGCTTACTAAAAAGAAAAATAATGGCTCTTTTTGGAATTATTTGGAGATGGTTCGAATTCAAAGTGTCAGATGAGCAGCAGAATAATGTATTCTGTAGAGAACGCCGAAAACAAGTCCAGACAAAAGGTTCCAGCTCCGTGTACCTTCATTCGTTTTCACTTCAAATCCCAAAGTTAAAAAACAAGAAAACGAGTCGTTATTTGTTTTAAAAACCAACACAAGAGCATGCACGCGCTGACATGCACGTATTTACTTCACATTAAGTGTTGAGAAAGTAATAATAACGTAGCGGTGGGTCTCCTGTTGTTCTGACGTGTGAATTGTGTATGTGATGTGCATATATTTGCTCTATCTGTAAAAACAATTATTATGGGGAGTGATTTCTGTACTGGATGTTGTACGTGGTTGTGTTAGTTTATACTGGACGATTGCCCGACGTCCGACACGTCATTTATTTATCTTCTATTATATTATTTCTTGTTGTCGGCCAATAAACAACCAAACATTATTAAATTGCATGAACTAACTCTGCAGTAAACAAGGAGCAAACAGCAATTAAACAACAAATAAAGCTGTTAAATAATAATAAAGTGCATGAAGAAGAACGCTGATTAAAATGCATTAAATGTTGTAATAGTTACACAGTAACATGAACGATTAGTTCTGCCTGTATTACAGAACTGAGTTCTATACAGTAAAAGAAAATATTAATGTAAATGTTAATGTTGTGGCGACATATACATAAAATAATGTATAAAGTCCAAACATGGGGGGTGGGGGGTTAACGAGGGGTTTACTTTAACGGGGTTTTACTTTTAATGTCACACAAGCTCAGCCGGAAACCGTCATTCCGACATCTTCCCTACACACTCGCTCCCTGCGCCCTATAGTACACTTAACATTCTTAAAGGGCCAGACAATATATTTGTAATTCACATTAGACGACAGGAGATGCCTTAGAAAACAACTTTTTTTTTTCTTAGAATAGCTCTTTTTTTTTTTTTAAGGAAAAATAATTCTTGTGTGAAGCTTCCCCAGCATGAATATTAATAAAAGTGCCTGTAAAAAAATTGGAACATGTAGCTTTGTCTCAGAAGTGTCTTTTTGTTATTACCTTATGGGATAAAAAAATATCGAGATATATATCGTATATCGCCATTCAGAAAAAAATATCGAGATATAATTTTTTATCCATATCGCCCAGCCCTAGGTCATAATGTGTTTTGTGTAGGGGGATTTTCCCTATGTTACAGATATGTGGAAGATGCACGAAGATGCGCAAAAGCAACCACCAAAGAGAAACGCCTATAAAAAGGAGACTTCTGGAAGAACAGCAGAGGATGCTTTGCTTGTGAAGTGGTTTCTGTTGCATTTTCGACTCTCCCCAACATTAAGGTTTAAGGGAACAAATTTCTCAACAAAAGGCATGAAGTTTCAAAGATTTCGAGTTTAGGGGAAGACAATTTACAAGGTACCTCTGTAATTTATTACTTGGACTGGTGCAGCAATACTATAATTATTTTTAGTGCTGTTACCTGGAGGAAATGGACGGGATCCTCTGTGTGTGAAAGCTGCTCCAGTTCAGCATCTTTCCTCTTTAGCTCTACAATCTGCTGCTCCACCTGCTTCAGGACTTTTTCAGCTCGACTTACTTCTGCTGTCTCTCGATCTCTGATCAGATCTTTTAGCTCAGAGCATCTTCTGTTAATTGAATTGATTAGTTCAGTACAGATCCTCTCAATGTTCTTCACTGCTGTCTGTGCAGAACACTGTTAGAAAAGTCAGAAAGAGGAAGTGATTCTCACTCAGATATTTGTCCATCCTTCACATTCATATGTAGCTACTGGCCAGACTAAGACTTTCATCACTTATAGCTTGGTGATGGTGCTAAATGGCTTGATTTTTCATACCCTTGAAAATGTTACCATCATCATCATGTCCACATTCTCAAGTCTTTAGCAGAAATCTTATACAGTCATTTATGTTTAAGCATCTTGATCCAAAGCAACAATCAATCTTTTTGGGTGGCCCAGTCAAAGTCCTAATCTGATTTTATCACCATCATAATTATTAGCACAACCTCAGAATTGTTGTACAGCATCAATCACCAACTAACCAGGCGAAATTACATTTTTATTTTGAATTAATGAACAAAAATGTTCCATCACTTGCAAAGTTACCTGTAAAATATGTCATTTTTAATGGAGATTGGTTTAAGGGAGGAGAGTCGGACTGATCCTGAGAGCTTTTTTGTTTATACAACTTACCTTGTAAGACTCCACAGCGTTTATCAGCTCACAAAGTTCCCTCTCTCTGTTCTGGATTTTCTCCTGGAATTTTCTCTGAATCTCCAGCAGCTGCTTCTACACAGAATAACAATTCAGAATTTACTTCTATTGTGTACGAGCACCACATAAACAACGTCAGTGTAAATGCTAATGAGTTGTTACTTGTTAAAGAGAGCTGTATAATATTTTTACCTGTTTCTCAGTTTTTTCTGCTGCAGCTGATATTGTATCATGTCCTTTATGATCATCCATGGTACACATCATGCAGATACACTGCTGATCAGTATGACAGTAAACCTCCAGCAGTTTATTATGCTGAGAGCATATCTGGTCCTGGAGTTGCCTGGAGGCTTTAACCAGCTTGTGATTCCTATAAGCAGGAATTTGATAATGAGGCTGAAAGTGAGTTTCACAGAAAGAGGCCAAACACACCAGACAGGATTTTACTGCTTTGGATTTTCTCTCTGTACAGAAATCACAATCCACATCATCAGGTCCAGAAGGAAGGGAACCCTGGGATTCTTTCTTCCTCAGGTCCTCTACAACTTTTACCAGAATAATGTTTTTCCTCACAACAGGTCTTGGAGTGAAGGTTTGTCTACACTGTGGACAGCTGTATGTTTCTTTATCATCCTCCTGATCCCAGCAGTTATTAATACACACCATACAGAAACTGTGTCCACATAGAATAGTTACAGGATCCTTCAGTGTTTCCAGACAGACTGAACAGCTGAACTCGTCCTGAGTTACTAACATTTTGGACTCAGCCATTTTTCTACATGTAAACAGAAACACCAAAAAACACAGCAAGTTATTTATGGCAGCTCAAACTTCTTGGTTTAGTTTGTGAGCGTCATGTTCAAAAAAAGTTCATAAAGTTACTTTATACATTAATGTACAGAAGTGTGGAAATGTATAAACTCACCTGCGTTCATCAACTTAAATTATCAACAAAACTACAAACACAGACACTGAACAGATCCGCACTCTAACAGAACAGGTTATATTTATGTACATTACATAACACTCACAAGACGGGTACCGTCCCAATATAACTTGGGAGCATACCTTAAGTGCACTAATTCTAAACTAGCACTTACGTTGACACCCCCAACGTGCTCTCATGTTACATGCATCACATATTTCAACATGTTACTTTCCAAAATTCAACTCTTTAAACTTTTGTAACTTCACCTTTGTTGCAAGTTTTGTCATTACCTCAGCATCATGTTTTTTGTTGAACAAAATAAGTATTTTACTGTAGTAAGAATGAAAGAATCAGCTGATATTCTTCAAAACACACCGAGAACCACACGCACTGCTCAGCTGCTGCTGCTGATCCTCTTTCACCTGCATTTGGTACAAAAACATCACAACAAATCATCTGGATTCAACCTTTCCTTAACCATGTACCAGAAAAGTCATCAATGCTGCCTGCAACACCTTACAAAACACCTTGTTCTTGCTGTTGTGATGTTGTTTTGAAAACTAATAAATAATTTGTAAATAATAAATAACAGGTAATAATAAATAATGACATAGGAGCTGGAAAAGGGGGAGCAGTCTAACAACAAATTCCTGATGGTTTGGTTTAGGCTGGTTTAGAAAGACAATCGAGTTTTGCAAAATGTTGTTCAGTCTTAATAACCGTGTGTAGTAAAGGATGATTAGATCTCGTAGTAACCACTGGAACTCCTCATTGCTTCAGTATTTATATATTAAGTAAAACTGTTGATGCTGTAAGAAAAAGGAAACAAACAAAAACCATCAAGCATGATCATAAAACACAGTAACCACAACCTCGGTACAACAGTACAACCCCCCCCCCCCCCCCCCCCCCCCCCCCACACACACACACTGTGTACATCCACCCAGCATCTTACAGAATGTGAGGATGAGGGTTCAATCATAAGCTGTTTTACAAAGACATGCCAACAGCATCAGAATTTAGGATGTAATAACACTCACAATCATTTACACAATGTAATTACCCCCATCAATAAAATATTCATCTCTTATACACACAAAACCAATAAACTAAACCAGATCATCCATAAACCAGTGGTGTTTAATAATAGAGGAGAAAATCCACGTTCACAATCACTATAGTTGGTGTCCTCTGTTCCCACATCATTACAGAATTATGTTATAAGACATACCCATGTCCCAACTTTTTGGGAACATGTTGCAGTAATCAAATGTACAATAAGCACGTATATTTACCTCAATTTACTTCAAAAAACTTTATTGTAGTAAATTAATTTTAGGAAAAACTCACAGAATACAGTCAGGTAGCTCTAGCAAAGTCCATTAAAATGATGCATTGTTTTTGTAAACCTCCAACAGTGATCCTTGAAGGTTTTTTCAGAGTTACCATTCACTGCATTGTGTGTGAGGGCAAAACAATCTTGGGTCCTCGTCCAGGCAAGTTTGTTTAAGTTCCAGTTGATCTATTTTATCAGCTCCACTTACCATATAGAAGCACTTTGTAGTTCTACAATTACTGACTGTAGTTCATCTGTTTCTTTACATGCTTTGTTACCCCTTTCACCCTCTTCTTCAATGGTCAGGACCCCCACATAGCAGGTTTTATTTAGGTGGTGCTGGTGTGTTAGTGTGTGTTGTGCTGGTTTGATTGGAGTTTTTAAACAGCTCATTGTCACTGCTTGAGAATCATCCACCAACCAAAAATATCCAGCCCACAGCGCCCCATGGGCAGCATCCTGTGACCACTGATGTAGGTCTAGAAGATGATTGACTCAAACAGCAGCAATAGATGAGCGATCGTCTCTGACTTTACATCTACAAGGTGGATCAACTAGGTAGGAGTGTCTATTAGAGTGGACAGTGGGTGGACATGGTATTTAAAAACTCCACTCATACCAGCACAACACGCACTAACACACCAGCACCACCTAAATAAAACCTGCTCTGTGGGGGTCACACACTGAACTTGGGTTACATGATCATTTGAAGGCATGACGCTTAAACCCAAAAACTGTGAGAGACTTATAAAACTACCTGCTGTAGCACTTTGCCTGCTATCTTGTCCTTGTAAATAAGCATTACACATGTGAGAACTTTTAATAATCAGCCAAATGTAAACAAGTAACCACAGTACAAAATAATTCCAGAGGAAATCTCACAACATTAAGGTTGAAATTGTACAGAGAGGCCATTCAAATTATTCTATTAACCTCAAAAGATCCTATACTGATTAAGTTTGGTCTTCCTCTTTGTCCTCCAGCAGACCTTGGAAGGTCAGGTAAAAGGCACTGCAGTAGCTTGTTTCCTTGTTGGGACTCGACTGCACCTGCTCAGGTTTCTTGGAGCTGAATGGGTTTGGTCCAGTACTTTTAATGTCCATCTCTAACTCCAGCAGAATTTGCAGGGAGTACTGCAGCTCCTCATCACTGACAGAAAGAGAGAAGAAGAGAACGATGTATGATTTATTAAAGAGGGCAAAAGTACAGAGAGGAAACCCAGAACAAGTCGGAGACGACCACCAAGTGGCACAGCACGTGCCCAGCATGGGTCAAACTCTAGGGTACAATCTGCGAAAGGGCCACAACACCAATGGGGCAGCCAATCAACCATAGAACCAGCAACCTTCTGATCCAAGTAAACAGGTATGAAGAAACCTAAAGCTCTCAGTTCACATGCACTTGTTATTCATTCTGACAGCTTGAGATGATTTGCCATGCTGAATGACTTAAACTGCCTAAATCCAGCTGAGCTTGTACAGATGTGTTACAGTTGTAATTGAGCCAATAATGTCTCTGCAAATCCCAAATCCACATCTTAAAACACTTGTTCAGTTATTTCCAAGGGGGGCACAATCAGCGATGTCTAGATGTGAGATCTAAAACATATAAATGTGACAAATAATGCAGTCCCAGAAGGTTGGCTGTGTCTCCAAGCATAAGTCTCACACCAACATACAGACTTATGTTTTGTTCATATAAAAAGGGACACAGTTTAGTGTAAATCCAAGTGTTCAGATTTGTAGATGTGCATGTGTTTTTATTCTTACTTGCTCATGGTGAACATGGTGGGTATATTGTAATCTCTAGTAGCAACAGTGTCGGTAACCAGCCATCTGACATTCCCTGATGAGAATCAAACCCTGCAACAACAACAACAACAGAGAGTGTTGGGTCATCTGCTGTACTACCTCCTAGGCTCATGTGTCAAGTATTACAGACCTCTAATTGTGCTCACTATTGCTTCTAAATTCATGACTACCAAGGATTAAACTATTGAGACATTTGAGACTCTGGTTTAAGAACCAAACCATTAAAATGGCAGATGTGAACAGACAATGTACACCAACCAGGCATAACATTATGAGCACTGACAGGTGAAGTGAATAACACTGATTATCTCTTCATCATGGCACCTGTTAGTGTTTGGGATATATTAGGCAGCGAGTGAACATTTTATCCTCAAACTTGCTGTGTTAGAAGCAGGAAAAATGAGGAGCTAAGCGAGTTTGACATGGGCCAAATTGTGATGGCTAGACGACTGGGTCAGAGCATCTCCAAAACTGCAGCTCTTGTGGGGTGTTCCCAGTCTGCAGTAGTCAGTATCTATCAAAAATGGTCCAAGGAAGGAACAGTGGTAAACCAGAGACAGTGTCATGGGCGGCCAACTGCTGAAGAAGTTAATGCTGGTTCTGATAGAAAGGTGTCAGAATACACGGGGCATCACAGTTCGTTGTGTATGGGGCTGCATAGCCACAGACCAGTCAGGGTGCCCATGCTGACCCCTGTCCACCACCAAAAGTGCCAACAATGGGCACGTGAGCTTCATAACTGGATCACAGAGCAATGGAAGAAGGTGGTCTGGTCTGATAATTCACGTTTTCTTTTACAACGCGTGGATGGCCTTGTGCGTGTGTGTTGCTTACCTGGGGAACACACGGCACCAGGATGCACTATGGTAAAAAGGCAACCTGGTGGAGGCAGTGTGATGCTTTGGGCAATGTTCTGCTGGGAAACCTTGGGTCCTGCCATCCATGTGGATGTTACTCTGACATGTACCACCTACCTAAGCATTGTTGCAGACCATGTTCACCCTGTCATGGAGACGGTTCCCTGATATCTGTGGCCTCTGACACAAAGCAGAAATGCTTCAGGAATGGTTTGAGGAGCACAACAACCAGTTTGAGGTTCCAAATTCCCCAGATCTCAATCCAATCGAGCATATGTGTGATGTGCTGGACAAACAAGTCAGATCCATGGAGGCCACATCTCACAGCTTATAGGAGTTAAAGGATCTGCTGCTAACATCTTGGTGCCAGATACCACAGCACACCTTCAGGGGTCCAGTGGAGTCCCTGCCTCGATGGGTCAGGGCTGTTTTGGCAGCAAAAGGGGGGTCAGCACATAATGTTATGCCTGATTCTTGTGTCAGGCTGTGATATATATACAGTATGTGTAATAACAAAATGATGCATTTAGTATGTTCACATTTTAAATAATATGAATAGTTGTTTAGTACCTGGGTGAAATCCCACCACAAGATCTGGTCTGGTTGCCTCTCCTTTCTCCACAAGCTCCTCCCAGAACTGGTGGTAAAGTCCCTTGTAGGCACTAATGTAGACTCTACCTCTGGGACCAAACCCCCTTAAAGGAGGCCTTACAATGGGTCCCTGTACCACTCCCGGTCCTACCATGACCACCTCCAGCCCCTGATGCCCGGGGAACATACGACTTAGCTCATCCATGTCGGTGGTCCTCGCTCCCAGGGTCTCGGTGTTTCCTGCCCCCACCACATGGATGGTTAGGGGTCGGGAGTAGGGATTCAGATTGAACATTTGCATCGCCATTCCTATCGTCAGAGGACGGGAAAAGAATTCACTACACACACGGCACACTGATTCACAAAGCTCCTCGTCATGTGGCCGGGCCTGCAGGCATTGCTCCAGAGGTCTGTCATGTTTTTTCCAGACAGAATGGGCTCCAGTCGGGCTGTAAGGTCACCTTGCATGGATAGCCAGTCATCCCAGCATCGGACCTCTTTAGCAGGTTTAGACCACGCCTCTGTGGGAAAGGGCAGGTCCCCTATTGAGGGTTAAACATAAAAATGCATTGATTATTGAATCACTTCCACTTTATGTACTTTTGGTAATTTATTTGTCATCAAAATAAATTGGTCATATACGCTGATCAGCCATAACATTAAAACCACCTTATTGTTTCTACACTCACTGTCAAGTTCATCAGCTTCACTTCCCATATAGAAGCATTTTGTAGTTCTACAAATACTGACTGTAGTCCATCTGTTTCTCTGCATGCTGTTCTTCAATGATCAGGCATTATTTAGGTGGTGGATCATTCTCAGCACTGTAGTGACACTGACATGGCGGTGGTGTGTTAGTGTGTGTTGTGCTGGTATGAGTGGATCAGACACAGCAGCGCTGCTGGAGTTTTTTAACACCTCACTGTCACTGCTAGATTGAGAATCGTCCACCAACCAAAAATATCCAGCCAACAGCGCCCTGTGGGCAGTGTCCTGTGACCACTGATGAAGGTCTAGAAGATGACCGACTCAAACAGCAGCAATAGATAAACGATCGTCTCTGACTTTGCATCTACAAGGTGGACCAACTAGGTAGGCGTGTCTAATAGAGTGGACAGTGAGTGGACACGGTATTTAAAAACTCATACCAGCACAACACACACTAACACACCACCACCATGTCAGTGTCACTGCAGTGCTGAGAATGATCCACCACCTAAATAATAGCTGCTCTGTGATGGTCCTGTGGGGGTCCTGACCATTGAAGAACAGGGTGAACGCAGGATAAAAAGTATGTAGAGAAACAGATGGACTACAGTCAGTAATTGTAGAACTACAAAGTGCTTCTGTATGGTAAGTGAAGCTGATAAAATGGACAGTGAGTTTAATGTTATGGCTGATCAGTGTAATTTTAACACATGTATATGTTAGTGATGGTTTAAGCAAAATTAAAACTAGTTTTGTACAGTGTAGAATTATTTTTGATCATCATACCTTGATAAATAAGCCACTCGACAAGTCTATCTACAGCAGCCATGCGCAACTTTGAACAATATTTCTTATGGGTGCTCCAGTCCTGCTTCTGACAGTCCTTACTACAGTAATATACATTCAAACACCTGCAAAAGCCAGATTGTAGTACATCAAATACAAACAGGGGAACAGTCATTGATTTCAGGCTATGATTTAACAGGAGAAGAAAGAGACTAAAAACTAAACCAGCTAAATTATCTTGTCTGTATCATCTAGAAGGAAGCAGCATAAACTATGAAGTGGATGACGTATCAGTGAAAAGCAGTCTGGGGAATTTACACAATATGAGTCCGAGTCAAGTCAAGAGTTTTTAGGCTAGAGTCCGAATCAAATCACGAGTCAATATAATAAACACCAAACATGTAAATGTAACGTAGAAATAAACATAATCTGTAAGTTCAGATAAAAAACAACAACAGATTAGCGACTGTATTTTGCCGTTTTACTTAGTGCCTTTACTTTTCTAGTCATTGTGAAAATGAACATAATTTCCATAACAAGAAGGTACCAGTTAAAAGCTTCAACTGATACGTTTTGTTTTCATTGCGATAAATCACGGCACAGCAGCCAAAATCCAAAACACAGCTAAAAAAAATCATAACCACTGCTTACCTTAGATTCTGTTCTTCCAGATGCTATTAAATGTATAAGCGTGTGTCCCATTAGGAATAAAATCCGTCATTTTGTAAATGTGCTTATAATTAAAAACCTCCAAACTTTTCCCGGTTGTGAAGTAAAACACTAACTCGTTAGAAAGCCAATCAAGCATTTCATTGACACAAACTTAATGAATGCAAATAACAGCATTTCGTAATAAAAATTACAATCAGAAGGTCTGATTGGTTCGGAAAGCGCTCTTTCAACCATTAGCACCAATTCTGTAGGAGCGTTCCATTCACCCCGGTTGTTCCTGTGAAGTGGACACTACGTAGGGTATTCCACCGTTTTATGTGAGATTCCAATCCAAAGGTAACGAAAATGTTTAAATGAAGTGAACTTTAAACTGTGTAGGGAGTAGGGAGCGACGCTTCATCACTACGCCGGAACATTTACCCATTACGTGCGTTGCCGGGTTAAGACGGCCAGATTGTTATTAGAGAGCAGAATATTTATAATAATAATTATATATACATTAAAATATATACATCAATATATATATTAACACATGCTGACGCTAGCGACTCTTGTTGTTCACAAGTAATTCTTTAGCGAGTCATGAGTCGAGTCCGAGTCGAGTCTGAAGTCGCTGTGTGAAGTCTCTGCTATTTTGTAATAATCACGGATGTCACCATCAGGTATATTTATTAAATGTTGGGCTGATGGTAGTTAGTCAGAGTACACATGTTAAGTGTAGATGGTTTGGGAAGCCTGAATGATGTTCTTAATGGTCAACTAATTATGGCTAAAAAAGTACTTCCTAAACAGCAAGGGGTGCTCACAGGAAACTGTGGTGAGTCCCTTCCAATAGTGTTTCAAGGAGGCAAAAATCTATGAACCACTGACAGGGTGTTGGGCTGCCAAGACTCATCGATTCTAGATAAGATAAAGGTTCATATTGGTGATGAAGTGAATGTGTACACAGTACATCATACTCTTCTGTGTACTGTGGGCTGCACAGTCATAGGCCAGTCACAGTGCCTGTAAACATGAACATCGGTTGAACTGATGATTTTTCGTTTTTTGCTCTGGTATTACACATCTCTCACTAGAGCTGGGTAACACTGTCACCTCACTGTAAGAAGGTTCTGGGTTTGATTTCCAGGTGGATTGGTGGGTACTTTCAGTTTGAAGTATGCATGTTCTCCCTGTGTTTGCGTGGGTTTCCTCCAGAAGCTCCAGTTTCCTTCCACAGTATAAGAAGACGTGAAAGTGAGGTGAACTGGAGAGGTGAATTGTCCATAACTGTATAGCTGATAGAGCTCATCTGCTGCTACCTGCTGGTTAAAGTCTCCAGGCTGCTTTCTAATGGTTCATATAAACACAAATACTGACGAGTCTTACTGATGAACTGATGTCTGAAGAATAGAGAATCTTAAGAATATTGATGTTTTGATTAGCTGATTTTATGAAACAAAGAACTATCCACTAATCCTGCAGCATGTTTATAATCATTACAAAGTTATAACACATCCAGTCAGAACAGATCTTTACTTCTTACCTCGCACAGCGTCTGAGTGAATCTGCTGCTTGGGACGACTGTTTTCCACATCTGCAACAGAATTGAAACGATTCCTCCATCTTCTGGAACATTTCCTTCTGAGAGTGGAAGATGAGCGATGTTCTGTCTGCACCCTCCAGCACACTGCAGAAAAAACAAGTTGAATCATAACAATTTTACTCACACAAATGTACATGCATCAGTTTACAAAAATGATAATGTATCAATATTTTACACTTAACCAGAGAATAAAATAAAACTACTAATGTACAAAAATGTAAATAATAAGGTAAAACATTGCATAACTTCTGCACATTTTATTGCATCTAATACTTGCATAAGGTTGTGAAATATGTGTGTGTGTGTGTGTGTTGGGATATTTTAAGCTTTTTGTTCCTCATTCTTGACCTCCATGTGGAGCTATAAATAAAAAACATAGAAGCCTCATGGTGCAGCTGCTTCTTCTAGTCAGTAACAGAGGTTCAGCTGTTTTTGGACTCACGTATCGCTGCACGAGTTTAATGTTCTTTTCTCAGACAACAATTCACAAAAACATGAACATAATATAAATTAATAAATTAATATAAATGTTCAGCTCATATTATATGAGTCTTCATTCCATAAAACTGCATGAGAAATCATTCATGACTGCTATAAACCTCCATCATCAGATTAGATTAGTTTATATTTATGCTGCTGTTACAGGTTTTTAGGAAAACATTACAATAATATGATGTGATGCTATAAAGTATGTAATGAACGTAGCATTCATATAGAAACACAATGTAAAAAAGTTATTTTAATGAAACACTGAGGTGCTTACAACACTACAGATTACTGTGACATACTGTATTACCTACTTATAATTCACCATAGCGGTCTCTTACCTGTGTGTGTCTGTCATTATGAATCAGTTCAGTTTCCACCATGTGTGAAAGCTTGAAATCACCAAATCGATTCTTAATCAGATGATTCGTTCGGTTCGTTCCTCAGTTCAGGCGCACACTGAGAACTCAACCCGCTTTTTATAGATCCTACTACTGCACCACCCACAAGCCTCTGGAGCTTTCTGGTTCAGGGGACACAACATGAGAGTATTAAAACACTCAGCACTAATCTGACATATGTGATACACCATTTATTAACAATTCAGATTCATTATACCAGAGGTCACCAACCTACTACTACTACTTATAATTAATATTAATATACGTGAAGACTCTCTCTCTCTATTAATGATTATATATATATATATATATATATATATATATATATATATACGAGCTCTGAATGGATGTCATTCAGGGCACTTGTCAACACATCAAACGTGTGCGAACCTCTCAGTTGTTTACAGACTAAGGCTGCCGACATCTTTTGAGACTGTCAGGGTCAATCCAATGGCCAGTAATCCCAATGAAGCTCCGCCTATTGTCAGACCAGCAGTCGATGGTGGTGGCAATATAGACATTGCTGTCTAGTAATTTCTTATGATCAGACTTTCTTAATACACATCTAAGAGGTTTTGTGGGTTCTAAACTACATATTTCTTTAAGTTCTTGACTGAGCTTAATGCCGCCAACCAGTGACTGGAGCAGATACGACTCAGGTCCTAGGATTTGTACGTGTAGATTCTGGGTTTTAGGAGGTTCAGCTGCTGTTAATATTTTTTTCCAATTGAACTAAAAACACAACCTGAATTGATGTTTAATTGTTCATTAAGACTTCACTAAGAGTTATTACAATCAAGCAAATGTAAAGCATATTTCTACATGAAGAGCATCTGTTTCCAGATTATATACACTGAAGTTAAAAGAATAATGGAGCTGGTTCAGTAATTGTGTAGTAGTTTAAAAGCAAATTTTGTTTGTTTGTAAACTGTGAATTAGTTCTTAATCTGGTCGTGATGTTAGTGAATGAAATCTACATCACTCTGATGGTCTGACCGATGAGCTGTCTGTTCTGACATGTTACTTAAGCCCGGCTAGCTCAGTCGGTAGAGCATGAGACTCTTAATCTCAGGGTCGTGGGTTCGAGCCCCACGTTGGGCGAGTATCTTCATTTAACATCTACGAAAACCAAAAGGACGTTTTTCCACTTTCTCCGGTGACTTATCAGGTGCATGTTTGTGCTTGTAGGACTCTTGTTTACTGAATGTTTTTAAGTTACTTACTTCCACTATTCTGTGGGACTACACGTTGTTGTATCTCATATCTGTTTGATTAACAGGCAGGTTGTGCAATAAGTCACTCGTCCCTGGGTGGGCTTGAGCCACCAACCTTTCTGTTAACAACAGAATGCACTAACCGATTGCGCCACAGAGACACACACCTAGATGTTTCATTGGATGGTACACACGGGTCATATGACTTGTTGACATTTAAGTCAGGCTAATAAACAGTATAACACTCAGTGTTGCCACCTTACAGTATCTCACAAAAGTACGTGCACCGCCCACATTTCTGCAAATATTTTATTATATCTTTTCATGGGACAACACAATAGAAATGAAACTTGGATATAGCTTAAAGTAGTCATTGCACAGCTTGTATAGCAGTATAGATTTTTTGTTGGTTATCCTGGGTCGGTTCATGATACAAGGGTACTAAAAAACTGCCCTGTATATAAAGAGGGCTCATACCCACCTGCTCTTTAGACTGCTATAGAAGACTGCTCTTTATATGAGCTAAGATCTCTCAAAGCATTTTATCACTATTGGTGTGAGAGCGATGGGCCGGTAGTCATTCATACATGTGATGCTGGACTTCTCTGGGACTATAATAACATGAAATATATAATTATTTGCATTAGCAGAGAATTTACACAAGTGAAGACTGAAGAAATGTTTGGTCTGTTTCAGACACACACGTACAAATTAGTTAAAACCAGCTGTTGTGGTCTAAGTGCTGTAGGTTGTGATGTAGTTTTTCTCTTATTCCTCAGTGAAATTGATTGAAGTCAGTATTTCTCGTTGTGAAGTTTTGCTTTGATCTTCACTGAAAGAGTGCAGACTCTAATGGTTTCTAAAGTCAAAAACGTATTTGCCCTTCAGTAAACGTTTGTAAATAATGTGACCCGTGTGTACCGTCCAATGAACTAGCTGTGTGTGTGGCGCAATTGGTTAGCGCGTTTGGCTGTTAACCGAAAGGTTGGTGGTTTGAGCCCACCCAGGGAGGAGTGCCTTTTATTGCACAACCATGCCTGATGATCAAACGGATATGAGACGCAACAACAACAACGTGTAGTCCCACAGAATAGTGGAAATAAATAACTGAAAAACATCCAGTAAACAACAGTCCTACAAGCACAAACATCCACCTGATAAGTCACCGGAGACCGGCTGTCCATTGACATCAAATGAAGATAGTCGCCCAACGTGGGGCTCGAACCCACGACCCTGAGATTAAGAGTCTCATGCTCTACCAACTGAGCTAGCCAGGCTTAAGTAGCATGTCAGAACAGACAGCTCATCGATCAGACCATCAGAGTGATGTAGGTTTAATTCACTAACAACACGGTCAGATTAAGAACTAATTCACAGTTTACAAACAAACAAAATTCAGAATAAGCAACAGAAACAGACTTAGGCTGCGTCCGAAATCGCATACGTACTAGATTGGAGGAAATATGCACCGCTCTGCCGACAAAGAAGTATGTACTTTCAGTACAGAAGTGTGGAGTATGCACACAACACAACACCCGTACGTACTACGTCCGCCATCTTACCAACGTAAAGTGACCATAGTTACAGACTGCATGCTCATTTCAAGCTCCACTCGCCAAAATTTTGGGTATCTATTGTCTTTATTTGCGCCACTTACTGATTAATCTATAGTCATGTATCCCGACTCCACACTGAGACGGCAGAGAGTAGTAAATCACAGAAGAGAACTAAGAAAGTTATTGATTTTTTTACCTCAGAGATAATGTAAGTACTGCCAACCTCTTTAGCAACAGTATACTACATTACCATGATTAGACTAATACAATGAAATAAATGACAAAATGATAGATCTGACACATTAATAATTACAGTAGAATAATTTTTCGAAAATCGTCTGTGCACAACATTGTGCACAGAATGAGTATGGCTGTCAGAGGGCTCGTCAGGAGGATCATCACCCTACCAACTGGTGATGAACTAGAGTGTGTAGGATCCGAATGTTTTAGAGTGGCAGTTGGTGCTACTGATGGGTGCCACATTCGAATAAAACCCCCATCTGCCAACGCACAGTGCTACCTAAACAGGAAGCTGTTCCACTCGATTCAGCTTCAAGCCATCTGTGACCACCAGGGGAAGTTCAGAGACATTTTTGTTGGTTACCCTGGGTCGGTTCATGATGCAAGGGTACTAAAGAACAGCCCTGTGTATAAAGAGGGCTTATACCCACCTGCAGGACGATACATTCTTGGGGATGGGGGTTATCCCTGCATTAATACACCCATCCGGCTCCTGACCCCCTATCGAGAGCCTGTGCAGAACCCTGTACAGGCTCGTTTTAACAGCAAACTGTCCAAGGCCAGGAATGTGGTGGAAAGGGCTTTTGGAATGATGAAGACAAGATGGCATTCCATTTTCTTTAAAGCCCTTGAGGTGAGCCCTGTCTTCGCCCCGGAGGTTGTTGCATGCGGTGCGGTGCTCCACAACCTCTGTATCACTCATGGAGACATTATTGAGCCAGAATTAACAGAGGTACATGTTGACCAACCAGAGCCTGTAATAAATGACATTACATCAGGTGAAGATGCAAAGCATCTGGCTGCAGCTGTCTCAGCACCACAGCACAGCATACCAGCTCTTTATGAGCATGATTATATTTACAAAAAAATTTTGTTAATAGGTTCATGTTGTTTGTTTTTACGTTTTGTTCTACAGTTCTTGATTGTCTCTTGACATTAACAGTTTATGCATTATTTAAAAGTAAAACTTGAATATTTTTTTAATTACAATTTCCAATTTTCCAATTTTTCCAGTTTTTCTATTTTTAATTAAGATTAAATGAAAAAGAAAATTCTTTATTTCCATTATTTGCCAACACATTTTCTTTCTCACAACATGCAATAATACTACAACACTTTTTGATTTTCAACTATTTATTTTTTCATTAGAATCTGTAGGATTTCAATAAACCTTTCCTCTCTCTCTCTTGCCTCCCTATCTCTCCTTTCCTCCCTCATTCTTGCTTCCTGGTCTCTCCTCTCTCTCTCGCGTCTCTTGCTCTCGCTTTTCCTCTCTCTGGTGCGCCTCTTGCTCTCTCTTCTCCTCTCTTTCTCTTCTTTCCCTTTCTCTTCTTTCCTACCTCTACTCAGCCTCTCTTCATCTTCTCTCCTCGTTCTCTGCTGCTTCTATCTCCTTCTCATTTTCACTTTCTTCCATCTCTCTCAGATACTCAACTAAATCTTTCTTCCCTCGTCTCTTTTTGGCTGGGGTTTCCATGCTTCTCGAGGATGGTGAAGCTTCAGCAGCATCCTGGCCGGATGAGGAAATAAGGGTCGGTGGGCCAATTGATGGTCTCTCACCTATTGCCTCATCCATATCCGCATACCATTTCCAGGATGCTGCTGTTGCTTCACCACCCTCTGTACTTACCCCAGTAGGTGGACACTTAAGTTCCTACAAGATTCATAAACACAGTACAAGGATCTTAACTTGGATTACAAATCTTTTCTGATATTTTTACTGAAGATCTTGCCAACAAACGAAGCTTACTTTGTATTTTTGTTTGAGGTTCTCCCACCTCTACAATATAATGCACATAACAGTTATTAATGTTTATAGCATACACTGCTTCAAAAAAAGTTTAGTCATTAAAAGTTTTTAATGCTTTGAAAAAGTTTGCAAAACTTAAATACTAAAACTTGTGTTTATACCACCCTTTGTAATTAATATTATGCATAAGATGCAACACAAATTTTGTTATGTCAAACAAACAGTCACTTACTCAAACCCTCGAACCGCTGCATTCTGTTTTCCAGTGAAGAGGGCCTGGTTGGCCACTCTCCACCGGATAAGATTT
Organism: Trichomycterus rosablanca; assembly: GCF_030014385.1. Classification (NCBI taxonomy): domain Eukaryota; kingdom Metazoa; phylum Chordata; class Actinopteri; order Siluriformes; family Trichomycteridae; genus Trichomycterus; species Trichomycterus rosablanca. The sequence goes on along the minus strand of NW_026947061.1, from coordinate 31,910 downwards.
TTAGTGTCTTCATCAGACCCTGCAATATCAAACATTAGTTTTAAAAGGGATTTCTAATGTGACTGTGTAGCAACATTACAACAATCATGAATATTTAGCCTCAACAACCCCAAAGCTAGATATATCTACCTTCCTAAAGATAGTTTAGGATAGCCCATCACTAGCATTACAGATAAAATTAAATGAATCTATAGATAGATCATTTATTACAGCAGCTCAATATATATTAATGCAAAGTATTATAGTAATCAAGTATTAAAGTATGCAAGTATTCAAATTTGCAAGTATTAAAATACAAAAGTATTAAGTACACATGTCATGTTGTACAACATTATGTAGTTTAATACATTGAATAAAAAGTAGTATATCGCTTTTATTGTCCTACCAGAATGACAACGTTTGAAGCCCAGGTCAATAGGACCTGCTAGTTAGAGAAGTCTCACTTGTTTGTTAGTTTAAGTCCAAGAGACGGGGTGTGGCCCATATGGGGATCGAACCCACGACCTTGGCATTATTAACACCACACTCTAACCAACTGAGCTAACCGGCCGATGTACAAGGGCAGGTCATATACCCACATACCTGATTCTACACTGACAGCCCTTCAGTTAAGGACCTGCCACACAGAAACGATGGAGAGCTTTACTGTTGTTGAGCAGAACAGATCTTCGTGTGAGATGAAGCCAGAATTAAAGATGGTAGAAGAACAGGGTGATATTCTTACTTTCAGTTATTAAATTACTCAGGTTAGAAAGTCCTGATACACAGCACATGCTCACCTGACTCTCTCTCAGCCATGCTACCTTTAATCATTAAAGAGGGTGTGGCCCATACGGGGATCGAACCCGTGACCTTGGCGTTATTAGCACCACACTCTAACCAACTGAGCTAACCGGCCAGTTCATCTGTTCTCTGTTCAGATTTTTGTACATAATTCTACACTAACCCCATTCAACCAGCAGCACAAAAACCATTTGAGATTCTGCACACTTACAGTGAAGATCTGCAGAAATGAGCGGCTCCTAAACTGAGTTTGTTTGTTATTGCACCAGAAATGCAGCAGTTTCATGTTATTTTAATGACCCGAGATCTCAGTCCTACTTCAGACATCACTGTCTAGTCATTTCTTATGTTCAGACTTTCTTAATACACATCTAAGAGGTTTTGTGGGTTATGTGTGAACTATCTAAACTATACTGTATTGTGGTACATTCATTCAGTCTTCATCAGTTTAGACCCGCCCACTTAACCACCAATTTGCCTCCACAGTGAGCCTGTATAGAGAGAGATTTGATTTTTTGTATACCGTCCAATGAAACAGCTGTGCTGTTAGCTGTGCGCATGTCTGTGTCACAATCGGTTAGCGCGTTCGGCTGTTAACCGAAAGGTTCGTGGTTCGAGCCCACCCAGGGACGAGTGTCTTTTATTGCACAACCTGCCTGTTGATCAAACCTTTAAACCTCAGTGTATATTATCTGGAAACAGATGCTCTTCATATAGAAATATGCTTTACATTTGCTTGATGGTAATAACTCTTAGTGAAGTCTTAATGAACAATTAAAACATCAATTCAGGTTGTTTTTAGTTCAACTGGGAAAAAATATTAACAGTAGCTAAACTTCCTAAAACCCAGAATCTACACGTACAAATCCTACATTCATTCCACAAAGTTCACAAACATGATTTAATGAGTGAAAACTTGATGTTTGGAGCCTCTCTGGTGTGCAGGCTGGTACTGTGTATCAGCACTACTTACTGCATGCAGGACCTGAGTCGTATCTGCTCCAGTCACTGGTTGGCGGCATTAAGCTCAGTCAAGAACTTTAAGAAATATATAGTTTAGATAGTTCACACATATAAGAACCCACAAAACCTCTTAGATGTGTATCATTAAAGTCAGTTTCAGCTGCTTGAATGGAGTTAGTGTAGAATTATGTTATACAAAGATTTAAAGTGACTACATGAATTGGCCGGTTAGCTCAGTTGGTTAGAGCATGGTGCTAATAACGCCAAGGTCGCGGGTTCGATCCCCGTACGGGCCACACCCACTTTTGGACTTAAACCAATGAGCCTTCTCCAACTACCAGATCCTATTAACCTGGGCTTCAAACGTTGTCTCTGACAAGTGTGAGATCTTTTTAATGCCCCTCTCATTCAAGTCAGAAACATGCCATTATTTCAATTAGCCAAACTTAATGACCCTTCTGTAAATGGTTTAATGTGCACACTGCTGCTACTGGCTTGTTTTTCTTTTCTACAATGTAAGTTCATACCTTCAGGTTCATGTTCTTTGAGATCTCTCTATGGCGTCAGATTGGTGCCAAAAGTCGAGAGCACATTTTATTTGTGGGCGAGCAGGATTTTCTCAGCTCTCGCACGAATTCACCCCGCTCGCTCACGAATGAGTTGTGCTCACGCACGAAATTGCATGCGCGCGCTCGAAACGCTGCTCTCGCGCTCAAATCATATGCGCGCACTCAAAGCAAACTGCGCTCGCGCTCAGATATTTCTTGCTCGCTCTCAGAACTGCACTTGCCCTCGCGCTCGGAGTTTGCACGTTAAAACAGTGCCAAAAGTCGTCGACCAATCAAAATGTGTTTTCAGCTTCGACCAATGAGCCCCAACTTTCCATTGTAAAGAGAGTAATGGACAATCAACGACCTCAGGTAAGATTATTAATTATTTTAATTTTAGACTTATTTTAGAGTACATAAAATCATCATGTTAAAAGGGTAGAATTTGTTAAAGCTTTAACAATCAGGCATATTCTGACTATACTCATCTTTTAACATGTATGTCTAATTATCTTAGGTTTCTTTTGTTGTCTAGGCCTTACTAAGACATAAAGCTTTGGAGGGGTAGCTGCATAAATAGCAGTATGTAGTAAGTATTGATCTGAATTATTTACATTTCATTTGCACACATGAAATGATTATTATTGATTAATTAGCGGAAAAAATCATATTCCTGAAGATATATTAAATGCCCTCAGGCAAATTCACATGTTGGTGAGTGAACATGTGGAAACCAGAATGTCATCCATCAGGGTACAGACAGTTCCACAAGTGACTGAACTTAAATCCATGCTAGGATTCCCACTGGCCACATTTGGGCATACTGGCACAAATGTCCTTGATTGTCTAAGTTATAAATTTCTTCAACATATATTTCCCTACACTGTTTATTGTTTCTACATTTTAAGGCTATTGTTGTCCTTGAATTCTATACAGCTACCACTTTTTCACAGATGTTATTTAGTCAACAAAGTATTACATTTTAAATAATTTATTTTGTCTTACAGAATTGAAAGGCTGTTGGTTGATGTGTGGACAGCTGTGACCTCCACATATTATGATATCCTGCACAATGTTGAACAAGTTGAGATGCTGGACATTGCAAATACCCTGCACCTCTTTCTGGTACACCTTGTGTTTCTTCCCCGACCTTCAGATCTTTGTTGAAGGCTGGAACCAACATCCCCGTTCATGACAACGGAACAAATGTGGCAAATGTAACTTTTGTACTGACTCTGACTTGTACTGACTCTATTCTCATAGATATTATATATAAATAAATAACAGTACACAGTTTGTTTTACTAATTTATTGAATGGGCACAAATATCCACAGACGAACTGGTCTGGATGTGTTCCTGTCCTGTGAGCCATTGAAAGAATGTTCTTGGACAAAGAGAGGGCGAACCAGCTGTCTTAACCATAGGTGGTAAAGTCTGCATTAGCCTGTTCAGAAAGAAACATCAAAAAGCAAAATAAGCATTGACCTTTGTATAGATTACAATGTTTCTTGTTATATACATGTACATACCACTCTGCAAATGTATTTACAGAAGTGTAGTCAATCATATTTTTACAACAGCTTAAACACACACACGCTGGTGTTATTATAGCAGGTGAACGAAGCAGAATTGGAATTAAGGTCCATATTTAATGCATTAACTCAATAATTATAACGGTGTCCTAATATGATAGTATTGTCCTTATAATTTAATTATAGGAGTAATAAAAATGAAGATAATATCAAATACATTGTTATCTTTCTCCACACTAGCTGGCATGAATTTCTATACAATCCAATAGAAAATATTTTTGACACACTGAACATTAAGCCTAAATAAAACATTAGTGTTAACAATATCAATACACAATAAGTGCACCATATTAAATGCAGACTGGTTGGTGCTATGATATTGTTGATATTGCAGATATGTTTTTACCTTACTGCTTGGTGTTCTAACACTACTTGCTTCCTTGCTGGATTCTGGTGGGGGGAGGGGAACGCTGTCATTGTATGTGGCTTTTTCTTGAACACTGCAAATTATTCAGAAACCTACATTTAAAACATTACATTATGCATGGTAAATATGCAATGTTTACACTTTATATAATAGTAAAGAAAGCAAAAGCCTGACATACTGTAAGGTATCAAAAACTATCAAATTGCTGTAATAATAAAAAAACAGCAAAACATTCAATTGTAAAACATTTTATTTTAAAGAGTTGCGGTTAAATTATTTAATGTGTCATGTTTGATATTCTAGTCTTGGTTGGGAAAGTGAACATAATGTTCACTATGGTGTTAGAGATAGTTCATCATATCATTTAGGTGGCTATAGCTTCCAGATCTACCCACTTTGATTTACTAAAATAGTCCATTTTTGTGCTGTGGCACTAAACACGTGAGCACATGAACTTTACTGTATAAAGGCTTTACTTTATTAATTAACATGTACAATACACAAAAGCTATTTTATCAAGTTAGGGGTACCGCTTTAGTTTATATTCACATAATGACACAAAGTTAACCTTACATTCTCTTTAACACTTTTTTTTAAATTAAAAAATAGTCTAAAATGAAATAATTATTAATCTTACCTGAGGTCGTTGATTGTCCATTTGTCTTCACAACGGTTCACTCTCTTCGACCAATGAAAATGCAGGGGAAGCTGGAGCTCATTGGTCGAAGCCGAAAACACATTCTGATTGGTCGACGACTTTTGGCACTAGGCTTGTTCGACTTAACCCGGCGCTGCGCAGACCGATCGCCGCCTGGCTCGGTACGGTGCATGCCGGTAAGTTTTTTTTGTCCGACTTGCGTCGGCGCCACCGGCGCGTCACAATGACAGACTAGTTATAATCTCGCGAGAGCGGGGCGGCTGCAGGCGGCGGAACCAGTCCCTGCAGTTGCTCTCCACGGGCTGCGCTGCCTGAGACACGGCTTGATGACGACAAAGCTTAATCCTCATTGGCTAGAAGCTCCGCTGAATCCTCTGGCGGTTGTTTCATTTCATTCTAAAATGTAAATCTCAGTTTATTTGTCTTAAAGACCCGATATGTGCGAAATACTATCATGCTTTCTAGTAGCATGACAGTTTATTTTCGTACAAATTGCAACATATTTTATAATTATCATTCCATATCATGCAAAGACTCTAGTAGGCTACCTGATATGTAACAGATCTTTTTATCTTGATGTTTTTCTAGAACTTCTGATGGTCCTTGTCTTCTAATTGTATTAATATAATGCAATCTGAATTTCTTTAATATTTTATATCTTAAATGTTTTAATACCACTATCACTATTACACTATAAATTTATTTTTCATTCTTCTCTGTAAACTTTGTAAACATTTTAAAATATGCTACATAAATAAAGCTGTGTGGATGAGCATGGTGTCATGTTTCTTTACAAAAACCTGTTCTGGAAGAACAAAACAATCTTGTTCAGAAGATGATTGTGTTAAGAGATTCATCTTCAATAAACCACAGCCACTATTCACCATCAATGCCTAAATAACTGATTTGTCAGTGCTTGAAGAAGCACAAACACACACAATTGTACAAATGTACATATTAACCACATTATTCATTAGTGATTCATACTGGGCACATCGGTGAGCATACTGAAGTATACCGTTTAACAATGCATCTATAAAATACAGTGGCATGCGAGTATGTGGGCACAATTACTGTTACTGTGAACAGTTAAGCAAGTTGAAGATAAAATTATCTAAATTATCTATATAAACCAAAAGTTTGGGTACCCTGCATGGTTAGTACCTAGTAGCACCCCCTTTGGCAAGTATCACAGCAGAGTCTTTTAATTCTTGTTTAAGGGGTTTTCACCAATTCTTCCTTGCAAAAGTCTTCCAGTTCTGTGATGTTCCTGGGCCATTTTGCATGCACTGCTCTTTTGAGATCCATCTACAGATTTTTAATGATGTTCGGATCAGGGGACTGTGAGGGCCATGGTAAAACTGGATTATTCAGAAACTGCCATTTCATAATTACATTTCAAACAGTTTTTTTCAGTTGTGAACAAGCCATAACCCTAACAGGCTAATTAAGGTCTGAGACCTTGATTAAAGTTATGCTCAAACCTCCTAGGGTTCCCATACTTTTGCAACATACTCCTTTCCTTTTTCCACTCTAAAATAGTAAAATAAAATAAAAAAATAATACAAAAAAAAAAAAAAAAAAAAATAATAATAATACACTGAAATTGCTTAAAATGTTGAAAAGTGTGTTTCATCTTTAACTTTATGCCTTTTGGAGATCATTTCATCTTCAACTTGCTTAACTGTTTACAGTAACAGTAATTTCGACCAGGGGTGCCTAAACTTTCGCATGCCATGGTAACATCCAATATTTCCCTGTTGCATGTTGTGTTTAGTCATAAAAGGTTAGTTTTTTATCCCAGCAATTATCAAACTAATTTCATCACTAATGCGGTTAATTTATAAATATATTCACTTTTTTTAAACTGCAGTCTATACACAACACGGCTGCACAATGGCATTTACCGCTAATTGAAATGTGTTCATTTTGTGTAGGCTAAAGACCACTCACTAAAGCAATTAATACTTAATGGAAAGATGTGTTTTGAGAGGCAATTTGGCACCAATACAAATTAATTGGAATAACGATCTACACCTTTGAAACAGGTGTGCACTATTTATCCATTAATCCTTTTGGTATATAAGGCCACTGTTTCATGTTACATGTGCTATAATGTCACATCATGGACAATGTACTTATCAATTTAAAGGACAGCCAAGGGAATATCACCCTATGTGTACCAAAAACTGTTGCAGAAAGGCTGAAACATGGTGAGTAAACAAAAAATGCATGATACCATTGTAATGGTTTTAGGAATACTTTATTTACTTTGATATACTTTTGCAGATAAAGAGTATTTAGCTAACACAATGACTCAAATAAGAACGGCAGGGAATACAAAAAGCTATGAACCAGGTACACTCTTTATTTATACTAAACAATCACATCACAGTTTTTGAATGCTTTTTCTTTGTAGTATTTTTATAAAGTGGTCTTGTTGACTGTCTCTGCAGCCTCTACTGTTGATTCATCCTTCACCCAGAGCTCCACTCCTGCAACCAGGCCCCCTCCCTCCCTTACACCCACAGTTGTGTTTAAATCCCCAGCTACCTTCACCCAGTCCTCCACTCCTGCAACCAGGCCCCCTCCCTCCCTTACACCCACAGTTGTGGTCAAATCCCCACTTACCATCACCCAGTCCTCCACTCCTGCAACCAGGCCCACTCCCTCCCTTACACCCACAGTTGTGTTTAAATCCCCAGCTACCTTCACCCAGTCCTCCACTCCTGCAACCAGGCCCCCTCCCTCCCTTACACCCACAGTTGTGGTCAAATCCCCAGCTACCTTCACCCAGTCCTCCACTCCTGCAACCAGGCCCCCTCCCTCCCTTACACCCACAGTTGTGGTCAAATCCCCACTTACCATCACCCAGTCCTCCACTCCTGCAACCAGGCCCCCTCCCTCCCTTACACCCACAGTTGTGTTTAAATCCCCAGCTACCTTCACCCAGTCCTCCACTCCTGCAACCAGGCCCCCTCCCTCCCTTACACCCACAGTTGTGTTTAAATCCCCAGCTACCTTCACCCAGTCCTCCACTCCTGCAACCAGGCCCCCTCCCTCCCTTACACCCACAGTTGTGGTCAAATCCCCAGCTACCTTCACCCAGTTGTCCACTCCAATAAGAGACACCTACCAGCCATCACCTCCAGCCAGACTAGGGTCAGAGCAGCTGTTATCACCATCCAACCTGTTGGGAAGCCAAGAGTCACAACAGGGTACACTATTTGATTAAAATAATTATATTAAAAAAAAAAAAATGTTTTCATGAAAATACGTGACAATTATGTTTCATAGAACTGACACACAGGACCACACTTCTACTGCTGGACCTTACAAGAACTTATCAACAGCTGTATTTCCGCAATAAGACGGCCTTTTACAAAAAACTACACCAAGAATTTCAACTAAAAGGTTACAATTTGTCAGCTGAAAAAATACGAAAAAAGCTGGGAAACATGCTTACCACATACAAGAGGGCCAAAGACCGACGTCGGGCAACTGGTGAGGCAAAAGTCACCTGGGAATATTACACAGTAAGTATATGATGAATTTTACAAGTCTTAGACACTTATTTTACTACTAACATTTCACATTCCTTGTTGTGTCCAAACCTTATGTCCTGATATACATTTAAATCTAATCTAAGTAATAATAAGTATAAAATAATAATATAAGTATAATATTAGTGGATAAAAATGATGAATTATTTAATTTTATTTATTTATTTATTTTTTTTACAGCAAATGGAAGACCTGTTTGGGACATCAGGGGTAGGTAGTGCACCACCAGGCACTCTCTACTCAACAAGTTTATTCCCAGACAAGACCTCGTCCAACCTGCCCTTATCCACTGAAAGGGCGCAACCGTGCCCCTCTCATGCACAACCTAACAGTCCTGTCAGTGAGGAGCAGCCTGGTCCTTCGACTAGCACAGAGAACCAGGCAACAAGCAGGAGAAGGTCAACCAGTCAACCTTCTTTTTATGAGACCTATGAGGCCCATGCAGAAAGAAGGACTGTTGCATTGGAGTCCCTGGTGCGGCCAGACCTGGAAAGGTGGAGGAGGCTGAAAGAGAGGAGGAGAAGAGGCTTTGAAAAAATTTTTTTAACGTGCCTTGGACAAATTGTTGAACAATTAAAAGATATTTCAAGACAACAAGAAACTATTGTCAAGCTACTGGAAAGCAATGCTTCAACACAATAAAGTATTTTGCAGACTAACTGTGCACTTTTCTTTTTTTTCCTCTTAAATAATGCACTGCATTTAAATATTCACCACAAATCTTTGTCCCCACAACAGGGCAGTGGTTGGCTGGTCACAATCCAAATTAATGTGACTGCACCTCTGGGGACCACTGGTACTCCGAGATCCACTGCTGAATTAGCCTAGGTGCTAGTCACCCAGTTTCCATGAGCTGCCACGTGGAGGCACAGCAGGAGTCTTGATGATGGAGAGGCACTTAAAAATTGAATGACCTAAATGTCTATTAGTCTAGCCATAATAGAAGTGTGTAACATCTATGCTACATTTTATGGTGGATAAAAAGTGCTTCACATCACCCTGTGGTATAATTCCCACCAGCTCACAAAAAAAAAAAAAAAAAAAACGTGGGATAAATGAAAAAGAATATGGTGATGAATATTTAGATATGTGAACAAATCATGTCTCTATAATGAACTGCATCTTGGTTGTGAGGTTGAAGTGGATGCTGTTCATCATCCTCTTCATCCTGCACATCATCACCTTGGTCTCCTGGCTCCAAGCAAACATTGTGTAAAATGCAACAAGCTGACACTGCTGAGCTGATGGATTGGACATTTTTCATGTGCAGGCATTGGAGTCTCCTAAACTTTGCCTTTAGAATGCCAAAAGCATGCTCAATGACCACGCGGGCAGTGTTTAGTTTTCTATTAAAGCGCTTCTGCCTAGCTGTCAAGTGCCCATTGTCTCTGTAAGGCCTCATCAGTTGGGGCAACAGAGGGTAGGCCGAATCCCCAATTATATACATCCCGTGTGGGACCAGGGACAGGGGATCTTCTTCCAAAAGATGAGCAACCTCTGTGAGGCGAAAGGCTCTGGCATCATGCCAGCTACCAGGATGACCCACGCTGATGTGGGTGAACCGCCGGCGACTGTCACAAAATCCAGTGAGAATGATAGAATAGAACTGTTTCCTGTTAAAATATGCCAGGGGGTTTTCACAGTGTGGCTTCTGAATATGAATGTGGCATCCATCTACTGCACAAATAGTGTTTGGAAATCCAGCTGCTTGAAAGCCTAACAAAGATTTGTGCAGGGTTTGTCCTAAAGGCCAGGAAATGTGCTGTGCCATGTGTGTATTTACCAGAGTACAAAACTCATGGAGATGTTTGGCAAGAGTGGATTTTGTGATATTGAATCGGTCTGAAATACCCCTATATGACTCCTGGTTCGACAGTGTCCATAGACAGGCTAGGACACTCTTTGTCAGTGGCAATTTTGTTTGCTGTGGATTCATATAGACAGGGCCAAGGGTGTTTATAAGATCCTAAATAGTAAGTGAGAGAAAAGACGGTTATCATGATAACATTAAAACCATCTGGATGATTATGTGGCTTCCACATACTCTACGTACCTCCACTTGTCCTTTGGTGAGTCTGAAATTAATTTTAAATTCTGAGAGACTATAGAGGGGGACAACATCCTCTACAAAATGTTGTATTTTTGGAACAAGCCTAAAGAAGGGTAAATGTGAAGTCCTTACGTAGACAAAATAATTATGTAGACAGTTTGGACTTTGACACAATATAATTGCAGTCTATTTACCATATACACAACCATAATGATTAAGGTCTGATTGAGTGCACTTTATAATTTCCATCTAATTATTTCTAGAACACTTTTACGTACATTGTTTATCATATTCACTAATTCTACCTTGAACAAACCGTATATTTGGAATTATGTATTCACACGTTTTCATGTGAAATGTTTCAATAGTCTTGAAAAATAGGCTACTTAGTTTAGGTCTATTCATGTAAATTGTTGTAGACAAATATTTAAATCTATTCATTTACATAAATATGTGTTTGATAACATGTTTGTTAGAACTTTTCTTTTTCACCAATCTACAAGATAAATGAATGATGAGTAAAACTATATGTATTTACAGAAAATTAGTTTGACACTTTGTGGTCATTTATAGTCACCACTGTGGATTTGGAAAACAAACGCTGGGCTTAATCTGCTCAGTGATCAAGAATGTTTAGTTTAGCCTATAGATGATTAAATAAACACTGTTTCACCTTCGTTGTTCATCATATTCGATTTCACGCAAAAGCAAAGGGATTTCTATTGCATCCAGTTTATCAGCCGCGAAGAACGCAAACGCCGCGAGATCCGCCATAGCTCACGTTTGTTGAAGGTGGCGACTGTCCGACTTGACGGCTTTCTTTTAACCTCCTCCCCCAACTGCAACCGGCAGCTCTCGCTGACCACCAAGGCGAGGCGCAGTTCATCTCGAACAAGCCTATTGTCTACACTAAAAGTTTTAGTGCGCATTTAAACCCTGTTTTACGGTACGATGCTCTGACTGTTAGTACAGAGATTAAAACAGAAAGAAGTTTTACAGTTTAATAAACGTATCGAGTCCTGATGCACACAGATGTACCAGAAATAAAGTCTGTTCTAGTCTAAATGTAGAACAATCTACATGTTCCAAATTCAGACCTTCTTTGGTATTAAAAATGAAGAAACCTGCTTTCAGTTAAATCCACTATATTTGAATAACTGTCCTACTTACTCATAATACCACATCTTCTGTTTTTACCTTGATGATTTAATAATATGAGATGGCAAAATGATGCAAATGTAAACATTTAAAACTCAATAAAATAAGCAAATCAAACTATCATATGAATTCATCATATTTTTGACGCGTTTAAGTATTTTACTGTATGATTATGAAGTAATGGGATGGTAAACTTATATAAAGTGTTTATTCAATTCTGTATAGACCAGTTTTTAAAGTCTAATAAAATACCAAATCAAACAGATTAAATAAGGATTATTACTAAAATTATAATCCTTATATAAATATAATAAATAACCAGGGTATAAAAGGGTTTCTTTGCTAAGAAGAAATTCTGCAATGTTTTCTAACACAACAACCACTACAAAGTACACTGTAAACACTGTCAGTACATGGTGACTACGAGTGGTTGATTTCATATTAAAGTTTATGTTACGTTTTGTTAGGATTCAGTTGCAGGAGAAGCTGCAGGAAGTAAAAGATGTTCAGGATGAGGATGAGGATGATGTGAGTTATGAGAGTAACGAGGAATTCTTCACCCAGTGTCTTCCAGCATCACCATCCTTCTTTTTCATTCCACACTGGAGCAATCTACAACAAAATATCACTTAAAGGGTCTGCAGTGGATAAATGTTATTACAAAAAGTGTTCGATTTGTTCACCCATATTACAGTTTTACATTTCTAGAGTTTCTACAAGGTTCAAGTCATTAGACTGAACATTTTGTGATTGTCCAGTTGAAGTAGATGTTGTTGTGCACAGTGAGCTGAAAAGACGACCTCTGAGAGCAGAAGAACTCTTTATCTACAAAACCTGCAGAAATGAAAGAGTTCTAGAACTAAGTCTGGTTACAGAGATGAAGCTCCAACTCCTGCTGTTCTGAAGTGTCTTCTGGACACCAAGAAACGAGGAAAGAAAACATGAGAATGAAATGTTTATGTTATAACAGTCTGGATCCAACATGGTTGAGTATTTGCAGCAGTAGGAACAGAGGAAGCTCTTCCTGTTGGTATTAGAGCTTGGACGTGAACATTTTCTCAGTTTATTACAGTCCTGTAGAGCAGCGTCTCTTATCCAAGCAGTAGATGTTTGTTTTAGAGCTTTTTATTGCTTTGATTTACACTTTCCCAAACAGTGTCCTCAGCTTGGGAATCATTACAGCAGGTAGTGTAGCAGCTCCTTGGTAAATCTTCAGCTATCCGGGTTTGAGAGGCCGTGATTTATTCAACAGAGGAGGAATTTAACATGTAAAGAAAAGCAGTTTAAGATGTATGTTAGATGTATTTTATATTTTTGTTTAATCACAGTTATTAAATCATAATTAGTTAATATAATTCAGACATTAATAAATTGTATTATAGTGTTAAATTGTAGCCTATTTTAATGAGATTATGCTTTAATGCTGTATTTTCTTAAGCAAGTGTTTAGGTTCATTCATCATCTTAACACATATTACAAACTAATCAAGCTCGTAAAATTTCAGACATTGTTCACGTAAACAAAAATCTCAATGGGAAGAACAAGGTGATTCATTTATTTATAGATGGTGCTGTTTATGGTTTTACACTTTAAAACATGAACAGTTAAAAAATAACAACAAACACAACAACAACAATTTAATAATAAAGTCACAAATCTGTACCCAAGCAACAAGCTATAATTTATCTAGCACCACTAGACGGGAACGATCTCTTTAAAAGTCAGTTCAGTGTGTTTTACTGTAGTAAGAATAGCTCCACATGTTTTGTACATAGTGTTTATGGTATTTAAGCTGGATGGATAGATGGAAGTTAACATGTAATCTAAGGTGACTCTTAAGTTTATTCGCTGCTGTTGGCTTATAAAGTTTTACTGAACAAACTGGCTCGTATTTTGGCACTGATATACCTTCCTGAATGGTGATCTGCTTGGTCGACACAACTAACACAAGTAATCGTGGTCTACACCCCACAAGCGCTCTGTTGTACTTGCACATGCACTGAACGCTACCATCCTAAAACTGCTAAAGTTTCTAAACCTTGGAACTCACACTGAAAATGAAACTTGCCATTTGCTGAGTAAATAAAGCCAAAAAGAAAAACACACACACACACACACACACACACACACACACACACACACACACACACACACACACACACACACACACACACACACACACACACACACACACACACACACACACACACACACACACAACTTCAGACTTTAACATCTCAGATCCCACTGAGATTTGAACTCGAACCGCTGGATTCCAGAGTGCTAACCATAACACCATGGAACCGTGTCATTGCAAAACTAATTGGTGTAAAGATTCACCATTTGCTAAGTAAATAAAGCAAAAAAGAAATATACACACACACACAACTTCAGACTTTACTTTTACAAGTTTTTAAACTTACGTGATTGATACAATTCTGAGGTAATTTAGAAGTTTTAGGCAGTAAATAAAAGTAAATTTAGTTACACACTGCCACCCAAGTATCAAAAAAACAAACTATGCCACTGTTGGAAAATTGCACTGAGTTAAGTTTAGGACCCAGTTGGTCGGTAGATTGCGCTGTAAACAATAATTTGCCTTTTGGTGTTACAATTCGGCATAGAGCAGTTACACGTGGAACACTATTCTCTACTCAGCATTGATAACAGTGTTTTTACCTAAATAAAGCCAGGTTCTACAGAGATTTGAACTGGGAACGCTGGATTCAAAGTCCAGAGTGCTAACCATTACACCATGGAACCACACAGTGAGGTCTTACTTAAGCCCAAAAGTGAATAATTAGTCATTTAAGAGCAAGTTGGCTGTTAGATGGCGCTGTAAACAATGATTTGCGATTATATTTTGGGATGGAGCAGTCACATGTGGAACACTATAACACTACTAGTGCTATTATGATATTAAAGCTGGATGAATGGATGGAAATTAACATGTCATTTAAGGTGACTCTAAACTAGCACAAGCAATTGTGATGCTCTGTTGTACTGTACTGTACTGTTGTTTTTTGACATTTTATTATTTAAGTGAAGCTTTTTACAAGTTTAGGGGTTTTGTGTTTTGCTTCACTGTATGTATGGTGCATTATTAAACTGTTATACATTATTTATTCTATTTTGTATTAGATGAGATGGTTTGTCTCTGTATTGACACGAGATTCATTTGTAAATGACAGCTAACGATAGTGATTCGACTCTTTTAATTATTTTGTATAACATAAAATTTTGACTTCATCAAAAAGAATCGACTCCCTCAGCTTCTAACGGCTCATTGCTGAGTACTATCAACTTAGTGAATCGACTCTTTCGAGTCTATTCCTGTCGGTAGAACCGGATTAAACAATCGACTCATTTGATTCATTTGAACGCGCAGACGCACTCGCTCTCCCGCTGTGAGCTTCTCAAACTGAACTGCGTCTTTCTGTACATGAGGAAGAAATCCATGTAGAGATCTCAAATAACATGAACCTGAAGGTATGAACTTACATTGTAGAAAAGAAAAACAAGCCAGTAGCAGCAGTGTGCACATTAAACCATTTACAGAAGGGTCATTAAGTTTGGTAAATTAAAATAATGGCATGTTTCTGACTTGAATGAGAGGGGCATTAAAAAGATCTCACACTTGTCAGAAACAATGTTTGAAGCCCAGGTCAATAGGACCTGCTAGTTAGAGAAGGATCACTTGTTTGTTAGTTTAAGTCCCAAAGTAGAGGTGGCCCATACAGGGATCGAACCCACGACCTTGGCGTTATTAGCACCACGCTCTAACCAACTGAGCTAACCTGCCAGTTCAATTATTCTCTCTTTAGATCTTTGTACATAATTCTACACTAACCTCATTTAAGCAGCTGAAACGGATTTTCATAACACACATCTAAGAGGTTTTGTGGATTCTTATATGTGTGAACTATATAAACTATATATTTCTTGTTCCTGACTGAGCTTAATGCCACCAACCAGTGACTGGACCAGATACGACTCGGGTCCTGCACACAGTAAGTAGTGCTGATACACAGTACCAGCCTGCACACCAGAGGGGCTCCAAACCTCAAGTTTTCACTCATTAAATCATGTAGTTTGTGAACTTTGTGGAATTAATGTAGGATTTGTATTTGTAGATTCTGGGTTTTAGGAAGTTGAGCTACTGTTAATATTTTTTCCCAATTGAACTAAAAACAACCTGAATTGATGTTTTAATTGTTCATTAAGACTTCACTAAGATTTATTACCATTAAGCAAATGTAAAGCATATTTCTCTATGAAGAGCATCTGTTTCCAGATAATATACACTGAGGTGTAAAGCATAATGGAGCTGGTTCAGTAATTGTGTAGTAGTTTAAAAGTGACAGTAAGTCTGTTTCTGTTTCTGTTGATTATTCTGAATTGTGTTTGTTTGTAAACTGTGAATTAGTTCTTAATCTGGTCGTGATGTTAGTGAATTAAACCTACATCTCTCTGATGGTCTGACTGATAAGCTGTCTGTTCTGACCTGCTGTTTAAGCCTGGCTAGCTCAGTCGGTAGAGCATGAGACTCTTAATCTCAGGTTCGTGGGTTCGAGCCCCACGTTGGGCGAGTGTCTTCATTTAGCATCTACTAAAACCAAAAGGACGTTCTTCCACATTGTGACTTATCAGGTGGATATTTGTGCTTGTAGGACTGTTGTTTACTGGATGTTTTCAGTTACTTATTTCCACTATTCTGTGGGACTACACATTGTTGTTGTGTCTCATATCCGTTTGATAAACAGGCAGGTTGTGCAATAAAAGACACTCGTCCATGGGTGGGCTGGAACCACCAACCTTTCGGTTAACAGCCAAACACGCTAACCGACTGCGCCACAGTGACACATACACAGCTGTTTCACTGGACGGTACACATGGGTCACATCACTTACTAATGTTTACCTCCAGCTATACCACCAGTTCTTCTGCCATCTTTAATTCTGGCTTCATTTCACCTAATGAACGTGGCATGACCTTTATAAATGCTTACAATCAATTTTGTCAATGGCAAAAATAAATAAATAAATAAAAAGAGAACTGCTGTGTAATTTAGTGAATTCTTGCAGTGCACATGGCAGAAGACTAAAAGAAATTTAGACCATGTAGAATAAAAGTATTAGGAAAGTATGAGGTTAAAAGCATCAGCTTTTATTTATTCTTAAAAGAAAAATACATGAACCTCAGTCATCACGAAGATCTGTTCTGCTCAACAACAGTAAAGCTCTCCATCGTTTCTGTGTGGCAGCTCCATAACTGAAGGGCTGTTAGTGTCGTAAATGAATCGGGTATGTGGGTATATGCCCTGCCCTTGTACACCGGCCGGTTAGCTCAGTTGGTTAGAGCGTGGTGCTAATAACGCCAAGGTCGTGGGTTCGATCCCCGTACTGGCCACACCCCCTTTTGGACTTTAACAAACAAGTGAGCCTTCTCTAACTAGCAGGTCCTATTGACCTGGGCTTCAAACGTTGTCATTCTGGTAGGACAATAAAAGCGATATACTACTCTTTATTCAATGTATTTAACTACATAGTGTTGTACAACATTACATGTGTACTTAATACTTTTGTATTTTAATACTTGCAAATTTGAATACTTGCATACTTTAATACTTGCTTACTATAATACTTTGCATTAATATATATTGAGCTGCTGTAATAAATGATCTATCTATAGATTCATTTAATTTTATTTGTAATGCTAGTGATGGGCCAAACTATCTTTAGGAAGGTAAACATATCTAGCTTTGGGGTTGTTGAGGCTAAATATTCATGATTGTTGTAATGTTGCTACACAGTCACATTAGAAATCCCTGTTAAAACTAATGTTTGATATTGCAGGGTCTGATGAAGACACTAAAAATCCGGTGGAGAGTGGTCAACCAGGCCCTCTTCACTGGAAAACAGAATGCAGCGGTTCAAGGGTTTGAGTAAGCAACTGTTTGTTTGACGTAACAAAATTTGTGTTACATCTTATGCATAATATTAATTACAAAGGGTGGTATAAAGACAAGTTTTAGTATTCAAGTTTTGCTAACTCTTTTAAAGCATTAAAAACTTTTAATGACTTTTTTTGAAGCAGTGTATGCTATATATATTAATAACTGTTATGTGCATTATATTGTAGAGCCTTTGTGTTGGAGAACCAAATGCAGGGGAAGGTGACTCCCACTTATGTGAAGATACAAAAATACAAAGTAAGCTTCGTTTGTTGGTAAAATCTTCAGTAAAAATATTAGAAAAGATTTGTAATACAAGTAAAGGTCCTTGTACTGTGTTTATGAATCTTGTAGGAACTTAAGTGTCCACCTACTGGGGTAAGTACAGAGGGTGGTGAAGCAACAACAGCATCCTGGAAATGGTATGCAGATATGGATGAGACAACAGGTGGGAGACCATCAATTAGCCCAGAGACCCTTATTTCCTCATCTGACCAGGATGCTGCTGAAGCTTCACCATCCTCGAGAAGCATGGAAACCCCAATAATGGAATAAATGGAATAATGGAAATAAAGGATTTTCTTTTTCATTTAACCTTAATTAAAAATAGAAAAAGTGTAAAAATTGGAAATTGTAATTAAAAAAATATTCAAGTTTTACTTTTAAATAATGCATAAACTATTAATGTCAAGAGACAATCAAGAACTGTAGAACAAAACTTAAAAACAAACAACATGAACCTATTAACAAAACATTTTTCTAAACATAATCATGCTCATAAAGAGCTGATATGCTGTGCTGTGGTGCTGAGACAGCTGCAGCCAGGTGCTTTCTTCCATCTTCACCTGATGTAATGTCATTTATTACAGGCTCTGGTTGGTCAACATGTACCTCTGTTAATTCTGGCTCAATGATGTCTCCATGAGTGATACAGAGGTTGTGGAGCACCTCACAGCATGCAACAACCTCCGGGGCGAAGACAGGGCTCACCTCAAGGGCTTTAAGGAAAATGGAACGCAATGTTGTCTTCATCATTCCAAAAGCCCTTTCCACCACATTCCTGGCCTTGGACAGTTTGCTGTTAAAACGAGCCTGTACAGGGTTCTGCACAGGCTCTCGATAGGGGGTCAGGAGCCGGATGGGTGTATTAATGCAGGGATAACCCCCATCCCCAAGAATGTATCGTCCTGCAGGTGGGTATTAGCCCTCTTTATACACAGGGCTGTTCTTTAGTACCCTTGCATCATGAATCGACCCAGGATAACCAACAAAAATGTCTCTGAACTTCCCCTGGTGGTCACAGATGGCTTGAAGCTGAATTGAGTGGAACAGCTTCCTGTTTAGGGAGCACTGTGCGTTGGCAGATGTGGGTTTTATTCGAATGTGGCACCCATCAGTAGCACCAACTGCCACTCTAAAACATTCGGATCCGGCCAAGTGGGCAAACCCAGCTCCTACACACTCTAGTTCATCACCAGTTGGTAGGGTGATGATCCTCCTGACGAGCCCTCTGACAGCCCTACTCATTTTGTGCACAATGTCGCTCAGACGATTTTCGAAAAATTATTCTACTGTAATTATTAATGTGTCAGATCTATCATTTTGTCATTTATTTTCATTGTATCAGTCTAATCATGGTAATGTAGTATACTGTTGCTAAAGAGGTTAGCAGTACTTACATTATTTCTGAGGTAAAAAATCAATAACTTTCTTAGTTCTCTTCTGTGATTTACTACTCTCTGCCGTCTCAGTGTGGAGTCGGGATACATGACTATAGATTAATCAGTTAGTGGCGCAAATAAAGACGATAAATACCCAAAGTTTTGGCGAGTGGAGCTCGAAATGAGCATGCGGTCTGTAACTATGGTCACTTGATGTTGGTAAGATGGCGGACGTAGTACGTACGGGTGTTGTGTGCATACTGCACACTTCTGTACTGAAAGTACATACTTCCTCCAATCTAGTACGTACTCAGTAAGTATGCGATTTCGGACGCAGCCTAACTCTGTGTCTGTTTCTGTTGATTATTTTGAATTGTGTTTGTTTGTAAACTGTGAATTAGTTCTTAATCTGGTCGTGATGTTAGTGAATTAAACCTACATCTCTCTGATGGTCTGACTGATGAGCTGTCTGTTCTGACATGTTGCTTAAGCCTGGCTAGCTCAGTCGGTAGAGCATGAGACTCTTAATCTCAGGGTCGTGGGTTCGAGCCCCACGTTGGGCGACTATCTTCATTTGACGTCTATGGACAGACAGTCTCCGCTGACTTATCAAGTGGATATTTGTGCTTGCAGGATTGTTGTTTACTGGATGTTTTTCAGTTACTTATTTTCACTATTCTGTGGGACCACACATTGTTGTTGTGTCTCATATCCGTTTGATCAACAGGCAGGTTGTGCAATAAAAGACACTCGTCCCTGGGTGGGCTCGAACCACCAACCTTTCGGTTAACAGCCGAACGCGCTAACCGATTGCGCCACAGAGACACACTCTAGTTAGAGCTATTAGAGTTCATTGGATGGTACACACGGGTCAGATGATTTGTTAACGTTTACTGAAGGGCAAATAAGTTTCTGACTTTAGAAACCATTAGAGAGTCTGCACACTTTCAGTGAAGATCAAAGCAAAACTTTACAGTGAGAAATCCAGACTTCAATCAATTTCACTGAGGAATAACAGAAAAACTACATCACAACCTACAGCACTTACAACACAACAGCTGGTTTTAACTACTCTGTACGTGTGGATCTGAAACAGACCAAACATTTCCTCAGTCTTCACTTGTGTAAATTATCTGCTAATGCAAATAATTATATTTTTCATGTTATTATAGTCCCAAAGAAGTCCAGCATCACATGTATGAATGACTACCGCCCCATCGCTCTCACAGCAATAGTGATGAAATGCTTTGAGAGATCTTAGCTCATATAAAGAGCAGTCTTCTTTAGCAGTGTAAAGAGCAGGTGGGTATAAGCCCTCTTTATATTCAGGGCTGTTCTTTAGTAACCTTGCATCATTAACCGACCCAGGATAACCAACAAAAAATCTATACTGCTATACAAGCTGTACACTGACTAAGTTATATCCAAGTCTCATTTCTATTGTGTTGTCCCATTAAAAGATATAATAAAATGTCTGCAGAAATGTGAGGGTGCACTTACTTTTGTGAGATACTGTAAGGTGGCAACACTGAGTGTTATACTGTTTATTACCCTGACTTTAACGTTAGCAAGTCATGTGACCCGTGTGTACCATCCAATGAAACAGCTGTGCGCGTGTCTCTGTGGTGCAATCGGTTAGCGTGTTTGGCTGTTCCAAAGTGGAAGAACGTCCTTTTGGTTTCCGTAGACGTTAAATGAAGATAGTCGCCCAACATGGGGCTCGAACACACAACCCTGAGATTAAGAGTCTCATGATCTACCGACTGAGCTAGTACTCTTAAACTACTACACAATTACTGAACCCTTTCCATTATGCTTTAAACCTCAGTGTATATTATCTGGAAACAGATGCTCTTCATATAGAAATATGCTTTACATTTGCTTAATGGTAATAACTCTTAGTGAACCCACAAAGCCTCTTAGATGTGTATTATGAAAGTCCGTTTCAGCTACACACACACACAGAGTAGTTCAAATGAGCTGTTGACAGTACTTTGGTCAGTGGAAGTAGTTTTATAGCTTTATAAATACATTTTACTTACTTGCTATTTCCGTTCTTGCAGGAGTGTGGGTTTTTAAACACCTCACTGTTACTGCTGGACTAAGAATTGTCCACCAACCAGAAATATCCAGCCAACAGCACCCCATGGGCAGCGTCCTGTGACCACTGATGAAGGTCTAGAAGATGATCGACTCAAACAGCAGCAATAGATGAGCGATCGTCTCTGACTTTACATCTACAAGGTGAACCAACTAGGTAGAAGTGTCTGTTAGAGTGGACAGTGAGTGAACACGGTATTTAAAAACTCCAGCAGCGCTGCTGTGTCTGATCTACTCGAACCAGCAGAACACACACTAACACACCACCACCATGTCAGTGTCACTGCAGTGCTGAGAATGATCCACCACCTAAATAATACCTGCTCTGTGGTGGTCCTGTGGGGGTCCTGACCATTGAAGAACAGGGTGAAAGGGGGCTAACAAAGCATGTAGAGAAACAGATGGACTACAGTCAGTAATTGTAGAACTACAGAGTGCTTCTGTATGGTAAGTGGAGCTGATAAAATGGACAGAATGTTATGTCTGATCGGTGTACAAGATGAGTGTGAATAAAAGTCACCAAATGCTGAAGCATCCATGATCAGGATGAATTAAAAACACAGTATTCATTTGGAGATAATGAAATATTGAATGGAATATTTATATGTTCTGGTTATAAATGTTCATATGTTTACAGTATACTTTAATGATGTATTTCCTTAATTTCACAATGTACTAGGTGTCTGACCCTGAATTGCTGGGGAACAATTTACAATAGTGTGAAAGAATAAAGAAAATGAAGTAATTAAAAGTGAGTGAGGTAAAACTGTAATCAGGTAGTATAGAGGAGTCTGTAGTGTTTACCTCAGCTGCTTCAGGACGCGTCTCAATTTGTCCATGCTTTGTGAAAGCCTTTATGCAATGTGGATCAGTGTTAATTTCGTGACCTTTTTTCATGACAAAAACGAGACTATAACTAAATAGAAACTACATAAAAGGATAAAAACTATGACGAAATGAATTGACACTTTTGTCGACGAATAAAAACAAGACAAAAATGTTTGGCAGGGACGACATCCAATAAGTGATTTAGTTTTGTGGATGGTAGTGACAAGTTAGGAAGAGATCCAATCAGAACTACTTTAGCGTATGTGGAGGGGCGGGACAAGCCGGGTAGCCATCCAATCAGTACTAATCTCTTTTGCAGTACCGCGGTAAGACTACACTTGCACAAATTTGATCTGAACCCGGGAAGACCAGACTAGCCTGTGAACTGTCTTTACTTATGGAACTAGGTTAACTCCACAATGTCAACAAGGAGAAAGTGGAGAGCCGATATATAGACACATTTCTCATTTCACGTCGTGAAAAACAAGATGATGTGTACACCATGTGGGGCGACGATCTCGGGTAAAAACACAACAAATCTGAAACATCTGGCACTGCTGGCAATATAATGGCAACATAATGTCACAGCTGCTTTTGCAGTACCCAGTTTTATAAAGAATGTAATATGGAATTTGTTATGAACAATGCATATATTTTTCAGGCAGAGCAGGCCTTCTGGTCATTAATATTTTGTTATTGTTATGCTCAATAAGCAAGGTCAGGTAAATAAAGATGTTTGAAATAAGTTACATCTGTTTTGTGTGTATTGTACTTTCAAACATTAATAATATTCCATAACTGGTTAAAAATGTTTCATTTTGTGTAAATAATTCAAGGGAACTGATGATAAAGCATTTACATTTTACACCCTTTATATTTGAGTCGACTGAATCGACTGTAGATTTAGTCGACTATATTCTTATGATAATTAGTCGACTAAAACTAAAACAATTAAGATGACTAAATTATGACTTTATGACTAAATGACATTTTAGTTAAAAGACTATGACTAAGACTAAATCAAAATGTGCTGTCAAAATTAACACTGGCCTAAGGTAAACATTACCAAGTCATGTGACCCATGCGTACCGTCCAATGAAAAAAAGTGTGTGTGTGTCTCTGTGCGCAATCGGTTAGCGCGTTCGGCTGTTAACCGAAAGGTTAGTGGTTTGAGCCCACCCAGGGACGAGTGTCTTTTATTGCACAACCTGCCTGTTAATCAAAGGATATGAGACAACAACAACATGTAGTCCCACAGACTAGTGGAAATAAGTAACTGAAAAACATCCAGCACAAATATCCACCTGATAAGTCACCAGAGACCGACTGTCCAAAGTGGTTTCAGTAGATGTTAAATGAAGATACTCACCCAACATGGGGCTCAAACCCACGACCCTGAGATTAAGAGTCTCATGCTCTACCGACTGAGCTAGCTGGGCTTAAGCAGCATGTTAGAATAGACAGCTCATCGGTCAGACCATCAGAGAGATGTAGGTTTAATTCACTAACATCATCACGACGGTTCTTTAAGTCTAACGTCAGGAATAAACTCGAAAAAGTCGATTCACTAAGCTGATAGTACTCAGCAATGAGCCGTTAGAAGCTGAAGGAGTCGATTCTTTTTGATGAAGTCAACATTTTATGTTATACAAAATACTTAACCCTTCTGTCATGTTCACCTCCCGCCCCTTACTTTAGTGTTCCCGGTCAAAATTGACCGGTCTGTTTTAACTGCTCTTAAATTAGCACAAAAACCATTTTTCACCACCAAATTTTTATTCAACATTCTTTAGCTGTGATCAATGTCTCAAAGTAGTGTTTAACATGAATTTATAGAATTAGACATAAAATAACTGCAGTGAAAATACAAAATGAACATGTTTGTCATTTCGCCAGCGGACGGGTCGTGTATCTCTGTTATCAAATCGAATAATTGTTGAAAGGACATGAAACTGTTGTAAGGACATAGTTGCCCGGAATATAGGCCTGCCAGACTCTGCATCCCACAGACTTTTTGTAGCCTCATTGTTTGAGCGATATACTCCTGCTAAAATCAACAGACCGAAGTAGGCTTGGAGGTCTACCAGGTCGATTTCTCTCCAGGTGTCCCCAAACACACGCTTCCCCTCCAGGTTAGTCATCTCCAGTATAATTCCCTCAATGGACTCTGGTAAAAAGAGTTGGAAGCTGGACTTGATGTCATCCACACGAGATGTCGCATACCGTGTTGGCCCTGGAGTCATCTTTATGATGTTTTCCACTCTCGCTCTACTTCCTCTGTCCTGGGGGGATGAAGACCAGAGCAAGTGTCCACTCTTGGACTGGAATCTCTCCTCAGGTGCCTGTTCTTCAGGTGCCTCTCCCTCTCCATCTGACTGGTCAGTCTCCTCAAAGTTTGGATCTAAATCTGTGTTGTCTTCCACTTCCGAGACATCCTCCTCTATCTCTGGTTCAATTTCAGTGCCCTCTTCATCATGTCCAAAAACCTGGACCAGAACCTCTTCCACAGATAACCGCTTGGTCAGTCGCCTACTCATTGTGCTCAGAGTAAAATGAGTGCAAGGCAAACATCAATCTATATACAGTGTATCACAAAAGTGAGTACACCCCTCACATTTCTGCAGCTATTTAAGTATATCTTTTCATGGGACAACACTGACAAAATGACACTTTGACACAATGAAAAGTAGTCTGTGTGCAGCTTATATAACAGTGTAAATTTATTCTTCCCTCAAAATAACTCAATATACAGCCATTAATGTCTAAACCACCGGCAACAAAAGTGAGTACACCCCTAAGAGACTACACCCCTAAATGTCCAAATTGAGCACTGCTTGTCATTTTCCCTCCAAAATGTCATGTGATTTGTTAGTGTTACTAGGTCTCAGGTGTGCATAGGGAGCAGGTGTGTTCAATTTAGTAGTACAGCTCTCACACTCTCTCATACTGGTCACTGAAAGTTCCAACATGGCACCTCATGGCAAAGAACTCTCTGAGGATCTTAAAAGACGAATTGTTGCGCTACATGAAGATGGCCAAGGCTACAAGAAGATTGCCAACACCCTGAAACTGAGCTGCAGCACAGTGGCCAAGATCATCCAGCGTTTTAAAAGAGCAGGGTCCACTCAGAACAGACCTCGCGTTGGTCGTCCAAAGAAGCTGAGTGCACATGCTCAGCGTTACATCCAACTGCTGTCTTTGAAAGATAGGCGCAGGAGTGCTGTCAGCATTGCTGCAGAGATTGAAAAGGTGGGGGGTCAGCCTGTCAGTGCTCAGACCATACGCCGCACACTACATCAAATTGGTCTGCATGGCTGTCACCCCAGAAGGAAGCCTCTTCTGAAGTCTCTACACAAGAAAGCCTGCAAACAGTTTGCTGAAGACATGTCAACAAAGGACATGGATTACTGGAACCATGTCCTATGGTCTGATGAGACCAAGATTAATTTGTTTGGTTCAGATGGTCTCAAGCATGTGTGGCGGCAATCAGGTGAGGAGTACAAAGATAAGTGTGTCATGCCTACAGTCAAGCATGGTGGTGGGAATGCCATGGTCTGGGGTTGCATGAGTGCAGCAGGTGTTGGGGAGTTAAATTTCATTGAGGGACACATGAACTCCAATATGTACTGTGAAATACTGAAGCAGAGCATGATCCCCTCCCTCCGGAAACTGGGTCGCAGGGCAGTGTTCCAGCATGATAATGACCCCAAACACACCTCTAAGACGACCACTGCTTTATTGAAGAGACTGAGGGTAAAGGTGATGGACTGGCCAAGCATGTCTCCAGACCTAAACCCAATAGAACATCTTTGGGGCATCCTCAAGCGGAAGGTGGAGGAGCGCAAAGTCTCGAATATCCGCCAGCTCCGTGATGTCGTCATGGAGGAGTGGAAAAGCATTCCAGTGGCAACCTGTGAAGCTCTGGTAAACTCCATGCCTAGGAGAGTTAAGGCAGTTCTGGGAAATAATGGTGGCCACACAAAATATTGACACTTCAGGAACTTTCACTAAGGGGTGTACTCACTTTTGTTGCCGGTGGTTTAGACATTAATGGCTGTATATTGAGTTATTTTGAGGGAAGAATAAATTTACACTGTTATATAAGCTGCACACAGACTACTTTTCATTGTGTCAAAGTGTCATTTTGTCAGTGTTGTCCCATGAAAAGATATACTTAAATATCTGCAGAAATGTGAGGGGTGTACTCACTTTTGTGATACACTGTATATGGGGTCTGTGTGAAGATGATACATTGATTAGTCTGGAAGGTGTGGTTAACGTGTGGTTCACGTGGGGGATGGGCACATAAGCGCGGGAAAGAGATGGGTTCACATAACAGACACCTGTTTAGTCTGGTCAAGATATGATACATTGTTTCATCCGGAAGTTGGTTCACGTGGGAGGATCGGCACATAAGCGCGGGAAAGAGATGTGTACACGCAAAAGACATTGTTCAGTCTGAAATGTGTGTGTGAGTGAGTGAGTGAGTGAGTGAGTGAATGAGTGGGTGGGTGAGTGGGTGGGTGGGTGGGTGAGTGAGTTTGGGTGGTGTGTATGGGGATGTTTTCTGTCTGATGGATAAATATAGTCTGGATACCCATTCATTTCCTATGGCGGTCACTTTTGACCGGGAACACCACAGGTGTCACAAGGCTGACTAAAACACTCAAAATTCAATGAAAGAATTTTTTTATGTTCAAGTGCATATTGTGGAGGATATCATGAGGCCTTGAGGCAATCAGATGTAAAACACAATATTTATGAGTGTTTTAAGTTGTAAATCGGTCAGATTTGACCCGAACACGACAGAAGGGTTAAAGGAGTCGGATCACTATCGTTAGCTGTCATTTAAAAATACAGAGACAAACCATCTCATCTAATACAAAATAGAATAAATAATGTATAACAGTTTAATGATGCACCATACAGTGAAGTAAAACACAAAACCCCTAAACTTGTAAAAAGGTTTACTTCAATAACAATAAAATGTCAAAAATACATAAAATCACCTAAATATTATCTACATAACACATACAGCAAAAACATGTGAATGTGGAAGCATGTGTGTGTATTGTGTATGAGTGTGTGTATTGTTTGTGTATTGTGTGTGTGTGTGCATGCTTATGAATATTAACTGAATAGATACGTATGTTAGACACGTATACATACATGAAGTAATGTAGACACACATATTAACTCCTTAGCAATAGTAATGATACACTATGTGGCAAAAATTATTTGGACACCTTACCATGAGCTTGTTGGATCTCATTTCAAAAAACTAACAGTATTAAAATCAACTGACTTGTGTGTGATCATTCGTGACTTGTGATCTCCTGAACAGGTGCAAAAACATCAAATCATCTGCTTCAGAGCGACTATGAGGGACGGGCCAACTGCATCCTGAACTTAATGCAATTTTCCAACAGCGAAATGTTTTGTTGTGATTTTTATACTTGGTGGCAATGTTTAACTAAAATTACTTTTATTTAGTGTTTAAAACTTCTAAATTACCTCAGTTTTGTCAATTGATTTCAGTCAATTATATCTATCACATAAGTTTAAATCACTTGAGATGTAAAAGTAAAGTCTGAAGTTGTGTATTTTTGCTTTATTTACTTAGCAAATGGTGAATCATTACGTTTAGTTCTTGTGGCGTCAGGGTTCCTTGGTGTAATGGTTAGCACTCTGGACTTTGAATCCAGTGATCCGAGTTCAAATCTCGGTGGAACCTGGCTTTATTTAGGTAAAAACACTGTTATCAATGCTGAGTAGAGAATAGTGTGCCACATGTGACTGCTCTATGCCGAATTGTAACACCAAAAGGCAAGTGATTGTTTACAGCGCCATCTACCTAAAGGTTTAGAAACTTTAGCAGTTCCAGGATGGTAGCGTTCAGCGCATGCGCAAGTACAACAGAGCGCTTGTGGGGTGTAGACCACGATTACTTGTGTTAGTTGTGTCAACCAAGCAGATCACCATTCAGGAAGGTATATCAGTGCCAAAATACGAGCCAGTTTGTTCAGTAAAACTTTATAAGCCAACAGCAGCGAATAAACTTAAGAGTCACCTTAGATTACATGTTAACTTCCATCTATCCATCCAGCTTAAATACCCTAAACACTATGTACAAAACATGTGGAGCTATTCTTACTACAGTAAAACACACTGAACTGACTTTTAAAGTGAAGTTCAAAATGTTGTACAGAGATCGTTCCCATCTAGTGGTGCTAGATAAATTACAGCTTGTTGCTTGGGTACAGATTTGTGACATTATTATTAAATTGTTGTTGTTGTGTTTGTTGTTATTTTTTAATTGTTCATGTTTTTAAGTGTAAAACCATAAACATCACTGCCTATAAATAAATGAATATTGTGTTTCCAGCTGAGATCTTTGTTTACGTGAACAATGTCTGAAATTGGACGAGCTTGATTAGTTTGTAATATGTGTTAAGATGATGAATGAACCTAAACACTTGCTTTTAAATTTGAAGTTTTTATTTATTTATTTTAGTTTCAATACAACGTTACACCAGCAAGATAAAGAAAGCAAAAATAAAGTGTCCCAAGTGTTTTTGTAACGTGTTGTAGACCTGCAATGGCGATGGCAATGGCGAATGTTTTTGGTATACAGGAAAGAAAAGGCCGAATGCAGGTGAAAATGTGTTATTTGGCAACCAGCACTGTGTAAATATTGGACAGAACACATGATGGGTAATTTTAACTTGTTGGGTTGTGCAGTTTAACCATTAGTTCTTAATCTGGTCGTGATGTTAGTGAATTAAACCTACATCTCTCTGATGGTCTGATCGATGAGCTGTTTGTTCTAACATGTTGCTTAAGCCCGGCTAGCTCAGTTGGTAGAGCATGAGACCCTTAATTTCAGGGTCGTGGGTTTGAGCCCCACGTTGGGCGAGTATCTTCATTTAACATCTACGGAAACCAAAAGAACGTTCTTCCACTTTGGACAGTCGGTCTCTGGTGACTTATCAGGTGGATGTTTGTGCTTGTAGGACTGTTGTTTACTGGATGTTATTTAGTTACTTATTTCCACTATTCTGTGGGACTACACATTGTTGTTGTGTCTCATATCCGTTTGATCAACAGGCAGGTTGTGCAATAAAAGGCACTCGTCCCTGGGGGGGCTCGAACCACCAACCTTTCGGTTAACAGCCGAACGCGCTAACCAATTGCACCACAGAGGCACGTGCACAGCTGTTTTACTGGATGGTACACATGGGTCACATGACTTGCTAACATTTACAGAAGGGCAATTAAGTTTGGCAAATTGAAATAATGGCATGTTTCTGACCTGTATGAGAGAGGCATTAAAAAGATCTTACACTTGTCAGAGACAACGTTTGAAGCCCAGGTCAATAGAACCTCCTAGTGAGAGAAGGCTCACTTGTTTGTTAGTTTAAGTCCAAAAGTGGGTGTGGCTCATACGGGGATCAAACCCACGACCTTGGTGTTATTAGCACAACGCTCTAACCAACTGAGCTAACCGGCCTATGACCCAAGCAGGGCATATACCCACATACCCGATTCTACACTGCCAGCACTTCAGTTATGGAGCTGCTACACAGAAACGATGGAGAGGTTTACTGTTGTTCTCAAGTTCGTCTCGGCTGTAGGAGAGGAGACTTAATGGATGAATTCAGTTTAAATATTAATTTAAAAAAACTTAATGATTTACTAGGTTGTTTGTTACAGTTTCCTTTCCAGTCGTACCTCCACACAAACCAAAACACTCAATCTGTAAAGGAAAGACACGTGCATGAATGTGATGAGGTTCTAAGATTTTCTAATGTTGCGCTCACTATTAAAAGTTAAAAGTATGGGGGTGTGTCAGTACCAGTACCAGGGAGTGTCATGGTATGGGGGTGTGTCAGTACCAGTATCAGGGTGTGTCATGGTATGGGGGTGTGTCAGTAATAGTACCAGGGTGTGTCATGGTATGGTGGTGTGTCAGTACCAGTATCAGGGTGTGTCATGGTATGGGGGTGTGTCAGTACCAGTACCAGGGTGTGTCATGGTATGGGGGTGTGTCAGTACCAGTACCAGGGTGTGTCATGGTATGGGGGTGTGTTAGTACCAGTACCAGGGTGTGTCATGGTATGGGGGGTGTGTCAGTAATAGTACCAGGGTGTGTCATGGTATGGGGGTGTGTCAGTACCAGTATCAGGGTGTGTCATGGTATGGGGGTGTGTCAGTACCAGTACCAGGGTGTGTCATGGTATGGGGGTGTGTCAGTACCAGTACCAGGATGTGTCATGGTATGGGGTGTGTCAGTATCAGTATCAGGGTGTGTCATGGTATGGGGGTGTGTCAGTACCAGGGTGTGTCATGGTATGGGGGTGTGTCAGTACCAGTACCAGGGTGTGTCATGGTATGGGGGTGTTTCAGTACCAGTACCAGGATGTGTCATGGTATGGGGTGTGTCAGTATCAGTATCAGGGTGTGTCATGGTATGGGGGTGTGTCAGTACCAGGGTGTGTCATGGTATGGGGGTGTGTCAGTACCAGTACCAGGATGTGTCATGGTATGGGGTGTGTCAGTATCAGTATCAGGGTGTGTCATGGTATGGGGGTGTGTCAGTACCAGGGTGTGTCATGGTATGGGGTGTGTCAGTACCAGTACCAGGGTGTGTCATGGTATGGGGGTGTGTCAGTACCAGTACCAGGGTGTGTCATGGTATGTGGTGTGTCAGTACCAGAGTGTGTCACACACACTTATACCTAGGGTACCCTGTTACCCCCAGGACATGGGGAAAACATGCTAATTTCACTCGATAATTGAACCCAAGACCCTCCAGAAGCCGTCCCACAGTGGAAATCAAGTCAGTATATGTGCAGTCACATGAATCCAGTCATGCCCATATATGGTAAAGGTAAATTCACTCTGCTCTCTCGGAACGCTGTGACATCACAATGTGGACCTGTGCTCTTCAGCAGCAGCATTTAGATTTTCTCCTCATTTACGATGGCTGCTTCTCTGAGACAGAGGTTTCTGCGTGTGCTGTGTTGCGGGGCGCCTCCCCGGGCGTCCTCCGGGGGCGACCCGGGTCACGGGGGTGGCACAGGGGCCCAGGAAGCACTCCTGATGGAGGGGTTTCTGTTTAAGAGGACCAGGAGTGTGTTTAAAACCTGGAACAGGTCTGTACACTGATGCTTAGTGTATATATCAGGAATTCTCTATATATATACACTCAATATTATATATATACACTCAATAATATATATATATATATATATATATATACACTTAATATTATATATACACTCAATATTATATATATACACTCAATAATATATATATATATATATATATATATACACTTAATATTATATATATATACACTCAATATTATATATATACACTCAATATTATATATATACAGTATATACACTCAATATTATATATATACACTCAATATTATATATATATATTTATATATATACACTCAATATTATATATATACACACTCAATATTATATATATACACTCAATATTATATATATATATATATATACACTCAATATTATATATATACACTCAATAATATATATATATATATATATATATATATACGATGTGTTTGATCTCTGCAGGCGGTGGTTCATCATACAAAACGATCAGCTTCTCTACAAGAAGAGGTTTAAGGTCGGTCACATGACTTTACATT